>NC_050467.1:35162926-35464661 GCF_013373865.1 Monomorium pharaonis | reverse complement strand
TAAATAAAAGTATTGTTAGTTCTTTGCTTATCTATGCAATTATTGCATAAACTGTGGAAAGTTTACCAAAAGATTTTAGCCTTTCATAAATTTATGTGTTAACAACTTTGGAAAGATACTGTATAATGTCATAAGAAATTACAAAAATAGTTTTAAATTCTATGCAGTAAAATTTAGCTGTTGTTTAGAAAATAATAGAAGAAAAATCATCATGACATAAAAATGCCATCAAAATTATTTCAAAATAATTGCTAGAAGTTATTTTTTGATTAATCTTGATTTACTTTTATGTCATTTTGGCATTATGTCACATTGGTAAATAGAACAACTTTAGTATCTTAAATATTATTTTTGATGTATTTGAAATTTATTAACATAGAAAATTAAAGTAGAGATACTTAAGAATAAAGAAGATATCTTAAAAACACATTTTATAAGTTAGCAGACCAAAATGAGCAGAATTAATTTTAAATAATATTTTTATTTGTTGCTAAAAAGTTTCCAAAGAAAAAAATTTGTTGCTTTGTTAGTTTTTTTTAAAAACATTTGTTAAAGGAAGAATAAGTTAGCAGAACAATATATAATTAGTTAATTTGAGGATGGGGCCAGTTTGGTCCCTAGGATTTTTTTTAGATCTAAGATCCCATTATCACATCCCCTGTGTATTTTAGACTTAAATTCTTAAACCCAATCTCTTATTGGAGACCAGGTATGTTAAATTTCTTAGACTAATTTTTACAAGATCTTTGGATTTCACAAAAACTCATCCCCTGATCATGTATTTTTTACAAGCCAAAGCAGGGCAGTGACACAGGATGTGCACACTGTCCTCCCCGCTTTGTCCGCACAAGTGGTATACATTGTCGTCTGCTATCTTTGGTCAGGCAGTCCGCCACTTCTTATACTTTGGTGTCTTGGCACTCATGCCAGGGTTATTTTGTTTGATATACTTAGTCTCAAGTGCCATCATATAGTCCCAGACTGCTGAGGATTTAGTGTAGGGCTTAGCTGATATTGCTGCTCTGTTATCAATACAGATGGCGATTTTGTTTGTTATTGCCCTGGCAGCAAGAAGTTTGGTACATCTTAATATCGCCACTATTTCTGCTCGGAATATTGTAGGTTACACAGATACTCTTCCTATAATTTTCATCCGGCGCATATATTCCTGCCTCAAAGCAATTGTTTTGCCCCGAACTGTCTGTAAACCAGTAGGTTGTGTTGGGGTTTGTGATCAGTCCTGGTTTTAGCCAGTCTTCTCTTTTCGGTATC
Organism: Monomorium pharaonis; assembly: GCF_013373865.1. Lineage (NCBI taxonomy): Eukaryota > Metazoa > Arthropoda > Insecta > Hymenoptera > Formicidae > Monomorium > Monomorium pharaonis. The sequence goes on along the minus strand of NC_050467.1, from coordinate 35,463,389 downwards.
AGCGTTCTAAAACCCTTTGGCAGTTGATAATTCTTTAGGGTTTTGTCTTGTGTCAAAGTGAAAGGGTGGGAGTACAACCATTTGAGCCTGGTGTGTCCCGGTCTGGTATTCCTTTATTCTTCCTTACACCTCAGCTTGTATGTTGTGTTGTACGCCGCTCCCATGATGGCAAGGTCTAAGGACATATACATAAGGCTATTTCCAATATTATAAAAGTATAATGTGACGGTTCTCCGCCACATTGGACATTCCTGCAGGCGTAGCGAAGGAAGGTAATTTTTGCTTATCTTAGTCAGACTGCGAGCGGTCTTTATGTAGCAAGTTGGCTGCATTTTACTCCCAAGAGAATAGGCCGTCTATCAACGGTGCCGCACTTTTTATTGCCAATTTGACATTTCGACAGATGTGCGTTTCTGGTACCAATCTGTTGCGTACTTTGACGCACAAATGTTGTTGCATTTCTACAGGCAATTTGCTGACTTGTTTGCACTTTGATATTTATCGTCAATCTGTCATCAATACTTTCAGTAAATTTGCTCGCAGTTCACTATTATTTTGTCATGTATTTTGATGACAGGCGTTGCTAAATATTTGCTGAATATCTGCTAACAGTGTTTGCAATGACAAGATATGTTTCTCATTTGCTGTCTTTTTGGCAACAGGATCTGTTGCCAACATTTGTCACAGCAGAAATGGTTATCGAGGTCTGTTGGTGTGGTTCTCATGGCCCTTACTGCCATTCTCAGGTAGTTACTCTGTAGGTTTTTTAGCAGGTTCCTTGCCTCCACCTTTTTTATCCTGGGTCATTACATGACAGCGGCATAAGTGATTTTTGGTAGTAGTAGCTTTGTATAGCTATGAGGCAATCCCGGATTTAAGGCCTCAAAACCTGCTTATCATTTTTCTGCACGCCCACGTGGACGTGTAAAATTTTTCCGTCTTTTCCAAGAGATTTTGTTTCCAGCTTAACTTGGAGTCAATTAAGATTCCAAGGTACTTGACCATACTTATGTACTCTAGCTTCTTTCCCAGTAATCTTAACGATTTTATTGGATCCGGTTTGTATTTCCTTGTAAAGACCTCTACGTTGATCTTGAGAGGATTTTCTTTCAAACTTTTTTTTTACACCATGCTTCTATAATTCTCAAGGCTCTTTTTAAGCACTTTCTGAGTGTTCTTAGGAAGTTTCCTTTGATCACCACGGCCATGTCGTCTGCGTAGCCGTAGACCCGGAAACCTTTCTCTTTGGGTAATTTCAAGAGTTTATTCACCACTAGTAAGCAACAAAACACTACTTCGTGAACAACTCTCAGTCGGTCGGCCTCCAGAATTTTATCTCTATAATTGGCGGTCAGATTTCTGCTTGTCAGCATGTCTTTTGTTTAGTCCACGATTGCCGGTACTCCGTGGCTATTCATGGCTGGAACAATATATAAATAACAAAATTATATATAATAATAAAACGGAAATTTGTTGCTCATGAAATATTTAATTTATTATCCCCAAAATTAATTTAAACAATAAAAAAGAATAGTAAACATGCAAAGTCATAAGAATAAACTGAGAAAAATTTGTTGCTTGTTTAAATTTAATACCAGCCCAGCAAACACAAAGTTACATGTAACGTGCCTGTTAGTTATAATTTCTTACTCAACAATGTAATTGTAATATAACACACGTGTTATATTACAATTACATTGTTGAGTGGGAAATTATAACTAACAGGCACGTTACACGTAACTTTGTGTTTGCTGGGAGGGCATCGTCAGAATTTGTTGCTCTCGAAATATGCAAATTCTACTAACTTTTAAAATCATATGATAGCATCTTATCGTATTTTAAATATATGATCACAGAAAAGAAAAAATTCGTAGAGTTCTATCGTTTAGAGACGTTCTGTTAAGAGGATACTAAAGCCGTGTGTTTTACCGACATTCTGTTCAACCATTTAGTTTCGAATTGAATTTATAGAATTGATAATTCTTTTACACTTTTAAAGTACGTACACAAATAAGCCCAGGGACGATTAGATAAAGACCAAAAATGCAAAAAATTTTTTAAAGTTTATTTGTTTATAAAAATATTTGCTTCAAAACACAAGTTATGTAGTTTATACGTACAAATGAATGGTGTTCCCCGGGTTTGGAATAGATTGAGGAATAAGACTATAATCGTCAAATTACGATTACAAGCCGTAAAAAAAGATATTTATATAATAAAAGCGCTTAAATGAATAAAATTTTTGATTACATAAATAAATTTTTTTACGGCTTGTAATCATAATTTGACAAATATAGTCTTATTCCTTTTATTCCAAACTGCGAGACACCATTTATTTGTAAGTATAAGCTATATAACTTGTATTTTAAAGCAAATTTTTTCATGAACAAGGATAAATAATGGCTCTGCATTATCGACCTGAATCAAGTTTGATGGGCAGTTTAGCATTCTCTTAATAGTTTTGACGATTAAATTAGGTAAAAAGAAAATTATTGTTACAAAATGTGCGTGTATATGCGTCTGCGCACGTATGTTGTGTGTAATTGGCATCTCAGGTAAACAAAATTAATTAAAAACATTTAGAAAGTATTTTAACAACTATCGTGATGGAAAACTTGTGTTTATAGGTCTAGACGTGAGATGCTAGTCGTATTTCGACAGTTTTGTTAATTTTAAAAGAATTCTTGTATAGTTTTAAACGCGTATATTGTTTTTTTAATGAGTTCCGGAGATAGGAATAATTAGAAAAATTTTTACAATTTTGCATGAAAAACTTATATTTTGGGGATTAGATGTGAGATACTGATCGAATATCAACAGTTCTATTTATCTTAACGTAGTTCTCATGTAGTTCTGGACGTGGACAATGTTTCTCTAAAGAGTTCCGGTGATAGGAATAATTAGACAATTTTTTAAATAATTATTTTGCCAGAATTTTTGTGCCTAGACGTTGGGGATTAGATGTGAGATGCTGGTTGAATATCGACAGTTCTAATTATTTTAACGCTTTCTCATATAGTCCTGGATGCGCACAATGTTTTTCTAAAGAGTTTTGGCGATAGGAATAATTAGATAATTTTTTAAACAATTATTTTTCCCGAAAAACTTGTATTTTGGGGACTAGATGCTGTCGAGTATCGACAGTTCTAATTATTTTAACGCAGTTTTTATATTGTACGCGTTTAGAACTTTAAATCTGCTTGCGGGACTCGATTCTGAATTGTTTGTAGTTGTTTGTAGTGATTTTACTTTTGTTTGTAGTTGAATTGTTCGCGAGATATAATTTGTTATTACTAAATTGTTTAAATAATTATATCTCGCGAACGGTTTAACTACAAACGATCAATAAATCGTTTAAAGGAGTTCCGCTGCTAAATCAAAATAAACAGATTTTCATGAAACTTTGTAGAGAAGTTCAAATTAGTGATATAAATTGACTCTCAAAATTTCAGAAAGCTGAACTAGTTAGTTATTTAGATATTAAATATTTTATCTAATATCTAATACATGAGCTTTTATGGGAATCGATGAATTTTTATTATTTGCCACAATTTATTTTTTATCGTCGTATTAAATGTAGAAATAATGAACAGATGTTGGTGAAACTTTATAACGATACATCTTAGCTGTCCAGAAATGTACTATTAAATTTTTGAAACAATGCACTTTCTCGTTTGAGTGAAATAATTGATAGGATAAAAAAAGTTTATAATAGTTGAAGCAATAGATCACGTAAGTGTGATAAATGTGTGTTAGTGATATAACATGAATTTCAAATTGTTATATTTAGTTATCTAAGGATGGTATAATAGTGAAAAAATGTTTATTCTTAATTTTTAGAAAAATTATTTTAGTAATTTATTTTTATAAGAAGGTAGTATTTTATAGGCGAATTTTTTTTCATATTCACTATTAATAACTTTAAATAATATACACCAAAAAAAAGGAAAGCACCAAAATGATTATTTGAGTTTTTTTTTAACTTGAGCCCTTATGCCACTTGTGGCAGGCCTGAACAGAGAACTTCTCTTAAATAATTATATTTTGCGAACGGTTTAACTGCAAACGAAAGCAATATCACTACAAACAACTACAAACGATTCTAAATCAAGTTCCGCAAGAAAATTTAAGATATCTCAATGTGCAAGTCATTTTTTTAATTTTAATGTTCTTTAATCTGTTAAACTACAAACGAAATTATTGTTACTACGAACAACTACAAACAAAATGCTAATGTTTTTTATAAAAAAATATTTTTTTAAAAGTCGGGTGTTAGATTCACACAAGTATCTCTTTTATTCATAAGAAGGTGCATTTTATTCCGAGAAAACCCACATAGCGCCACATAGCAATAGGTAATGAAAAGAATATTATCTTAAGAATAAAATATCCCAGTAAGCAAAAAATTATTGCTGCAACGTTATTATAATGTTATTCATTAACATAGTAACGTTTCCAAGTTGTATTACATGTAGTTTTTAACGTTGTATACAACATCATTATGAATAAATTTTGGCTTTAATTTGAAAGTTTCGGTAATGTTGAAATCACATTTGCAATGTTGTAAATATTGCATTTATATTTTTTTAACACTGCGAAAATGTTAAAATAACATTGTGAAAATGTTGAAATAACATAATTATAATGTAAGAAAAAAATTAAATTTACATTGTTTCTCAACAAGCAGGGTTACTACCTCATCACAGTCGCATTTGGCGTAGCTTAACTTCTACGATCAGAAAAACAGTCACTTATCCAATTGTGAACTATCGTTGACGTTGCTTGACTTTGAAGACCTATGCAACACTTAACATTTCGTGATAATCCATGAACACTTGATGCTCATGAAAACATATTTGTTATAGATCAGTTTTATAGATGTTGGAAAGATGAAACTTGTAGTTAAATAATTTTTTTTTTAATGGATTAGTTCTCAATTACTATATTCTTTTACTTAAAAAAATATATATATTTATAAATAAAAATAAATTTATAATTTTTTTACTGATTTTTTTACATATGCGCAATAACATGTGGAATAACTTATAAAAACATGTTTTTGCTCTGTTCTTTTGATAAAGGTAAAACTATATAATTATAAAATATTAATAGAAAATAGTAATTTGTAGTTACTTTTTGAAAATTTCTACAAAAAATAATATTTATATAAAACAATAAAAAATTCTATAAATTTTTACTTTTAGTAAATATTTTTAGATATTTATACAAATTTTTTCCGCAAGAGTGTTATTAATAACAAAGTTAATATAACATTGTTAATTATGTAAACGTAGCAACACAAACACATGATAAACACATGATTAGTAGGCGATATTTAACAGACAAAACATATTTCTAAACGAAAGACAAAGAACCAAAATCATATTTTAAAAAACGCGCAAAGACAATTATTTCGATTGATGTATGTCACTGTGAAGTTGGCACCGCAACTTTCTGCACCGCAAGTTTTTATGACAGTTCTACTTGCACCTCAAATAGTTCTAGAGTTCCTGATAAGTTTCAGAAATAGTTCCGTTGATTTAGTTAAAAAATGAAATTTGAAGGTATGAGGTGCTAATTTCCCCTGGCATTAGCACTAGTAAAAAACGAAAGTTATATTAACAGTTCTACTTGCACCCGAAATAGTTGTACAGTTCCTGATAGATTTTAGCAATAGTTCCGTACATTAAATATATTTAAACAATTTTTTAATTTTATTGCTGACACCGCATCACAAGAGTAAATTACCACTTTATGCCATAAATCCAGAATTCCATTCGACTTTATGGGATTTTTTAATAGTTCTGCAATAGTTCCAACGCTTTTTGTAGGTTTTGTCGACAGTTCCGGTCTTTAGGCATTTTTAAACAATTTTTAATTTAACCGCTGACACCGCATTACAAGAGTAAACCAGCATTTTATGGCGAATCTCAGCCGACTTTGTGACATTTTCTGATAGTTTTGCAATAATTCTAATATATTTTGTGGATTTCGTCAGCAGTTCCGGTCTTTAGGCATTTTTAAATGATTTTTAATTTGGCACCGCATCACAAGAGTAAACTAGCATTTTATGGCAAGTTTCGGCCGACTTTATGGCATTTTCTAATGGTTCTGCAATAGTTTTAACACATTTTGTAAGTTTTATCGATAACATTTTATTCGGCTGTACACATGTCGAGTTATATACAAAGTTAAACAATGACATAGGATTTAATATAGTCATCTAAGCGTGCTGTTAATGATTATTTTTATATATATAAAAGAAAATTCCTTTAAATTGATTGGCGCTCTATTGTTAACCAATAATTCATGACATGTATAAATGCTTATCGTGACAGTAGGAATAGGTTACATATAAATGGAATTGTTTCTCAAAGGGAACTGTAAGCTATACTTACAAAAAGTATTGAAACTATTGCAGAACTATTAGAAGATGCTGTAAAGTCGAAATGGAATTCGCCATAAAGTGGTAATTTACTCTTGTGGTGCGGTGCCAGCGGTCAAATAAAAAAATTGTTTAAATATAGAATCTTTATTACTTCAAGCATATACAATGCCAAGAAGGGACTTGGTTTACATTCGAAATCTTAACCTTGCATTCATCCGCACCTTATCTTATACTGGTTTAACCTAAACTCCTAATTTATTAATTATTACTTCTCTTGACATTTATCTGTTTATTTACATTCAGTTCCTCTATTTTCTAGACACCTTACCTTTTTCTATATCTTATACTATATCTTATATATTATACCTTCTACATTTTTACATATATTTCTCCAATCATTTAACTATTTTTCTATCCTAATCTCCAGTCGCATGGCTTCTCACTATCAAATAAACCTATATATCTATAAACCTAATGTATCTTATCTTATCTTACTCTATAATTGCAAGAATCCTTTTTATACAACAAATCTTTTTTCTCTTTAGCATTCATTGCCAAGAAGAGAATCCTACATAGAATACAATATAATCTTACTTAAATCATTTTTCTCGCTACACACTTTCAATATTTTAATATACCATGACATAACGATAAGATAATTAAACTGCTCTACCTCTTCCATTCCCTACATACATTGATAATTCTATCCTCTTCTACTCTACTTATAATTCCTATCCTTCTACTCCACGTGCACCTAACCTGTTTTATTAATCTACTATCTACTTTCTGAAAGACAATGAACCCATCGCACAGCCTCTTCCCAGTTTTGCTCTCTTTGTCATATTAAATTTGTTACTCCTTATTCTTCTATTCCTCCTGTCACCCTTGTGTCCTCGAATCTTTTTTCCATCTTCATTTCTTTCTATATCTTATATTCTTCTCGTGTACCTCCTGAATTTTCTCTTCTTGTACTATTGGGAGCTGCTTTCAAATCCCGATCCATAACCCAAAGGAGATTGCAACCCTTTTTTCTTTACTTTTTTCACGTACTATATGGATCACCTAACCAATAAAACTCTATCCTTTGCACCTTTCCTTTTAATCCTTTACCTTAATATTTCCTCTTGTCTTATCTCTCTCTTGCATCTCTGATCTAACTTTTTCTTGTTTTTGGTCCAGAAAGTCCTTTAAATTATTCTTCTCATTTTACTCCTTTCTCCTACCTTTCTTTCATCTCTTCATAGCACTTATCTTTCTTCTTCTCTAATGTATACAGCCATTATCCTAGGCCCGTTATCTCTTCTCTCTACTGCATCTCTGATCCATCCTTTTCTTGTTTTCGGACCAGAAAACTCTTTTATTTTCTTTTTTCTTCAATTTATTTATCTCTCCTACATTTTGTTTGCCACTTCATAGAACCTTTCCTCTTCTCTAGTGTACAACCGTTAACCTACCAGAACCAGAGTCTCCATCCATTTGCCTTTTTCACTCTTTCCTAGCGTGACCGTTCTGTAGGCAAATTGTCCTCTCTTATTCTTGTTCTTTCTGCATTTCCTTTCCTTCTCCTCTTCTTTATCCTTGTCATTTTCATCATCCAAGGCATGTGTTCTGAGTTCACTCCTTCCTTTGTTCTAAATTTCTTATTCTTACTGAGACAATATTATTACCTATTCTACCTATCCTACATAATTCTGTAACTATATTACCTTTGCTTTCATTAACATATACACTTTACCTCTTATTTTCGCTTAGTCATCACTCTAGAACCTTTGAACGTTAACTTAACTTGACTTTCTCTTGCTCATTTCTATACTCATTCTTTTCTTATAATCCTCTATCACTTCACTATGACACACGTATCTACCTATATCTTATATCTTACCTATTAGATTTCTGTAGCCTCTTCTAACATTCTTTACCTCTTTTTACACTCTCCTCTCTATACCTTTTCCCGCGTACGACTACGTCTTCTAACCTCTATTCCTATAATCTTTTATTCAAATTCTGATCTTATCTTGTATTTCTACCGCGTTCCCTTCAATTATCCTACAACTTTACTCTCCTCTCTTCCCTCTTACAACAATTTTTACAACCTAAATCTCGTTATTCCGATTATTCCTATCCCTATTCTCACACCGCTACCGCCACACGACCATTCACTCTCACACCACCTAACCAAGTCCTAAATTGTTTAAATATATTTAATGTAGGGAATTATTGCTAAAATCTATCAGGGACTGTAGAATTATTGCAGGTGCAAGTAGAAATGTTGATATAACTTTAGTTTTTTTACTAGTACTAATGCCAGAGGAAATTAGCAGCTCATACCTTCAAATTTCATTTTTTAACTAAATCAACGGAACTATTTCTGAAACTTATCAGGAACTCTAGAACTATTTGAGGTGCAAGTAGAACAGTTATGAAAACTTGAGGTGCAGAAAATTGCGGTGCCAACGTCACAGTGACTCGATATATGCGTATATGTATAACACATAAATATAAATATGTACGAACAAAATATAAAAATTGAATAATTTATATGATAACATAATTTGTATTATAAACACATGAAAAATATTTTAATTTATGTCTGTAAAATCTTTTAGAAATATTTAGATATTATTAAATATTTTAAGAATATTTATGAGAGAGAGAGAGAAAGAGAGAGAGAGATTGATTGATTGATTGATTTGTTTATTATGCCCAAGCAAGGCTACAGGGCAAAAATATACTAAGCAGGGGGTGTTAAATACATCAAAGGCAAGTAATACATGTGCCTCATGTTTCTACAATATTTTTATAATATTAGGACAGTAATATTATTAAGTAATATTAAAAAAATGTTTATTAGACGTTAAGTCATAACGTTTAATAACATTTAAAAAACATTAATAAATGTTTCTAAAATATTTTAATAATATTAGGACAGCAATATTATTAAGTTACATTTTAAAAATATTTATGAAACATTAAGTTATAATATTATGAAAATTTCATTAAAATTAACATTTTAAAAACGTTGATCACACACACACACAATATTTCTTGCTTATTGGAATTCACACAAACTTATTTATTATTGATGTAAGTAAATATTTCTAGTTGATAACAGCATTTCATGCTCATATTAAGGAATATAGCGAAGAATAAAAAATTACTTACAGTAAGGATTTATTTTTTCTGTACGGTTAGACATTTTTGTTTGCGTGTGTACAATATATAATACATCATTGACAAACTATTTTATATATCCCACTCGCAATGTAAGATTTCTAAAACATTTTATATGAAATATTACACTTTACAGCAATATCACAGAAATATTTTATGACCGTTTCTGCAACATTTCTGTAATATTTCGGTATTTCTAAAACATTCATGCAAAATATTACAGAAACATTTTAGAAAATACATTTGGGTACACGTCTTGTCTAGTTTATACTCACATTGCACAAATCTTCCACCGCAATGGTGCATTACAAACATCACAACCACTCGAACCATACCCCGATAAAACAGTTACGTGACATTCACGTGGAATCCACATGATTTACATGGATTACGTGAATGCAGGTTTTTCCACAAGTTATCCACGTGGATGCAATGTTCTTTTTTTATCACTGCATCGAATTCTTTTATCTTTGAAATATCTTGAATTTTCTGTGGATATATCTATTAAGAAATATTTATAGGGAATTTACATGGATATTTCGAGAAATACCGCGCGCTTGTTTGCCAGTTAGTGCATGGCGCCGTTGACAGGCGGTGTAAATCTCTTAGGAGTAAGATGCACCCGACGCGCTACATAAAGACCATTCGCGCACGATTAAGACAACCAACAATTATATATATAATTACCATCTGCCCAATGTGGAAGAGGACCGTCATATAATACTTTTATGATTTACTCATTTTAATTGAGTGAACGATTTGCTACAAGAAAAATGGAACCTTCACTCCAGTCCAATAAAGAGATCACCTAACGAGCAAACAATTAATTCTTATAAGAAGTGAGATATTACTTCATTTTAAGTAGCCGTATTTTCACTATCACTTAGAATGAAATCCCATTCTTTTGGAGTGACGTTTTACTCCAAAAATTGAGAGAGTACGTATATACGAGGATGTTTTTAAAATTTGTAAAATTTTTACATGGTTTTTACATCGAATCTATGATCGTATCCACGTAGATTCTAGTATCGTTTTTGAGCGGATGTCCACTCGAATATTCACAATTTTACGATTCCGATCTACGTAGCATTAATATGGATATTACGTACTGTTTTATTGGGATAATAGCTTAATTTATACAAAACAAAAAAACGTTATCCATCCAATTGTTAGCCGCCGTTAACGTTGCTTGACCTCAAAGATTGTACGCGGACTAACATTTCGTGATGATCCATGAATACTTTATGTTTACGAATACATACTACTGTGAACAAAAAATAAGGTGAACTTTTCATTTAAACTTTGCGGGTACTATAAAATTATGAAATTTTTTTTGTTGGTAGTACTGTCTTTGACATCTATGCAGAGTTTTAATATATTTAATTGCTGCAGAGCTACACGTGTTTTTGTAAACATACCAAAGTGAGTTTTTCGATTTTTATTATGTCTGATTTTGTTGAGCAAAGAATTTGCATTAAATTTTGTTTGCGGAATGAATATTCTGCCGCGGAAACGTTAAGGATGTTGCAGAAGGTCTTTGGTGATAAGGCCTATGTTGCAAAAAAATGTTCACAAATGGTACAAAGACTTGAAAGAAGGCCGAGAACGAGTTCAAGATGAACAGCGCCCCGGACGACCATTAACATCTATCGATGAAAGCTATGTCAAGGAAATCAAAGATTTGCTCGAAAATCGTCGATTGACAATTAGAGACCTTGCTGATGCTGCAGGAATTTTATTTGGATCAACTCAAATCATTTTAAAAGATGTTTTGTGCCTCAAACGCGTCTCGATTGGTTCCAAAAACACTTAATTTTGTCTAGGGCGCTGTTTGTCTTAAACTCGTTCTTGGCCTTCTTTTAAGTCTTTGTACCACTTGTAAATATTTTTTTGCGACATAGCCTTATTATCAAAGGCCTTCTGCAAGATCCTCAACGTTTCCGCGGCAGAATATTCATTCCGCAAAATTTAATACAAATTCTTTGCTCAACAAAATTAGACATAGTAAAAATTGAAAAACTTACTTTTGTATGGTTACAAAAACACGTGTAGCTCTGCAGCAATTGAATATATTGACATGAAATGCATATATGCAAAGACAGTACTATCCACAAAAAAAATAATTTCATGATTTTATAGTACCCGTAAAGTTTAAATGAAAAATTCACCTTATTTTTTTATCACAGTAGTATTTGTTCTAGATTAGTTCAATAGATGTCAGAAAGATAAAAGTATAGTTAAATAATATGTTTATAAATAAATATAAATTTACTGAGTTTTTTATTGATTTTTAAATATGCGAAATAATATAAAGAATAATTTATAAAAATATGTTTTTGCTTTTTTCTTGTGATGAAGCTAGTTAAAATTATATTACATGATTAAAATAATATTACATAGAAAATAAAGTTTTAAGTTGGAAAACGCGTTACAATTATTTTCGAAACAAATCACTAATATCTGTCGAAGATACATCTGTAATGTTTTCACAAAAGTATAGAACATCTTATGAAAATATTATTTAAAAACAAAAATACCAAATACAATAAAAATTTTTTATGGTAGCTATTTTAAGTGTAATTTAATTTTTTATTACTTATGCAATTTTCAGAAACTTATTAAAAATATTTTAAATACAATATTGCGTTTAATATTTTATAGAAATATTATTTGTGCAATGTAAATATGTTACTTTTATGTCTTAGGAATACTTCTGAAATATTATATTTGTCACTTTTTTTGTTAATATTACAGAACATTCAAATATAAAAGCAAATTTTTCTATGTTTCTAAAGGATTTCAGAAATATTGCATTAGCAATTTTATAAAAACACGAAGCAAATACATTTCTGAAATATTTTGGATGTAAAGTTACAATCAAAATGTTAATGAAATATTTCTATACCATTTTTGAACGTTACAATATTTCTGCAATGTTACATACCGTGTGGGATATTTTATACATATTTTTATGTAAAATTACACAAACTTGTAAAAATATTAACATAATGTAATGGAAGAACTTTTTATGATTCTGATAATGTCGTAAGAAAATAAACACGCTTATAATTTTTTGTGCGCGTGGACCATAATAAATATTTGATTTTTGTTGGAAAATGATAAATGTTAGAGATTTTTTAAAAACTGATAAACTATATTTAAAAAAATAAAATTTATAAATTATTTATAAATTATTTAAAATAAAAATCTAACACTAGATATCTTATTCTCGCAAATAAATTAACTATTTAAAAATATGTACGTGATATTCAATGGAATTTATATTTATTATTTATGGAATTTATATTTATGTTGCAAACAATACCAAGAGTATTCCGGTAATCAGGGCATACGTTCTCGTGCTTTTTTTTTTAAAGATGTGACACTTATACATATGAACGCACAAAATAAGCGAAAAAGTGGAACAACAGATTATAAATTTTGATTTACGTTCAGTACATTGTTTTTTATTGCCAACTACAGAATGTATTAATCTGCATCAATTTCTCGTCAACGTGTTCGACATATCTGCATGCTATTGATCACTAATTTGATGTATTTGATAACCACCTTTATACTGTTGCATTTCTGCCGACAGTTTGATGACAATTTGCACTAAACAAAGTCACTTTGGTATTTATCCATCAATCTTTCGTCAATGCTTTTGACAAATTTGTTTTTCCTGTTTCACCATCATTTTGCTAAGTAATCTGTTGACTAACAGGTGAATTTTTGCTAAAATTATGCGCGCAGTATTTTTAATGCCAAAGTTTGTTTTACATTTGTTGCCTTTTGGCAAATAGAATCTGTTGCCAACATTTGCCTTTTCAGAAATGGTTATCGGGGTAATTATCTGTTCAACTAAATATCGGAAGCTTTGCAATAACAGACCGAGAAAAAATTATGAACATGTGTACAACAATATCCGAATTGCTCTTTGCGATAAAAACATGAATGTTAAAAAATGATCGTTGTGCTTATGTTACACGTCATTTCCGAGAGTTTGATTATATAAAGAAGGAAGGGTGGAAGGGATGCACTCTTCAAGTCTTCAAGGACATACGGAAAAAAAATTCTAATTCTTGCAAAACACTGCACATAATTTAAGGGTACTTTTAACTTAAAGAAAACGTGGACACCTTTAAAGTCCAACGATTATTTTAAAAGTATCGTCAAATGTTGGAAATAAAGGAAAATATGCAATTCTTACAGTTAGTTTTGAAGTGGTTTTTCAAACAACAGAACATTTTTTTATCAAATAAACCAATAAAAAACTTCAAAGTAGTTTTTAGCTTTTCAAATCTGTTGTAATTTTTGCGCGAACATTTTTGACCAAGTTACGAGCGTTTAAATTTAAAATGTTTTTTCTTTGATCATTTATATCGCTTATAACTTGGTCAAAAATGGTCGTAAAAAAATTTAAAAAGGCAAAATTAAAGAGAAAAGTACAATTTACAAAAATGTTTTATTAGATTAAGATAAAGATTTAAAAAAATTTATTTAGCCCATGAATACGCTCAAATTTGATTCAAATTAAAAATTTTTTTGTGCTTTGTCTTAAGGAGTAAAAACACTGTAGAAGTTTTATCTATTTTATTAAAAGAAGAACAGCTGGATAATTTGGATCTGGAAGGCCAGTTGTATAGAGCGAGCATCGCAGATTGAAAGTACAAATGTCAATTCTTTGTGTTAAATGGAAAAAAGTTACCGAAACTTTTAACGCGTTTTTCTCGAATTTACGTTTTTCAAATCTGTTAGCAGCATAACTCATACAATTTTTATCCAATTGATTTGAAATTTTAAAGTCATGTTTTTAAATAGATTCTCTAGTGAAGTACGTAGAGATTTTGTAGAGATGAGAGTGAGTCCTAGATGCGCACAGATCAAAACGGACATCAATTAAATTCTATAAATGTATCCTAATTTTACATAAGCAGTAATTAATTTAATTTAATAAAGCAGATGATTAGTGGTGTCAGTTTTGATCTGTGCGCATCTGAGACGCTCTCTTTTATGATTATTTCAAAACTTCTTTTGTTATAAACAAATTTGTGCAAAATTTTTAGCTTGAAAAAAATGAAATTCTTTCTTTATAGTTGTACCATTTTTACAAGTCAATATATTTTTTATTTTCCTACGTTTTTACTAGAGAATTTTATCTAGTTTTTGAAAATGTTTGGTTTTTTGTTCTAAGTGCTATCATTCAGGAGAATGTGTTGCTAGTCGCGGAGGGCCATAAAAAATGGTTGAGCATGAGGAATTGTACAGTAGCCATCTGAAATAAAAACTTTTTTAAAAAATTATTTTAGATATTTTAATATATGTATAATAAAAACCTTAAAAGAAGTTTTTATTTTATTTATTTTTTACTATTAAAAAAAATGTTAATTATCAGGCTTTTCTTTAATTTTTACAGTGGTTTTACTCTTTAAGAAAGAGTGGTTATGTTGTAAAACTCAGTTTTTAATTAAAAGATTAAAAAATTAGAGTTTAACGCATTTTTGCCCAATCGTGCATTTTTGGACACTTGCGTATCTTAGCCACACCTTATGAGAAAAAAATTCCATAAATACATTTCTAGTAGTAAAAAGGGTGGTTCTTTCCATTTCTGACATTAGTTTTAATGCACAATTCCCAGAAAAATTAATATGGCGGCTCTAATGGGGGTGAAAGCGAATTGACTGTTTTCTCAATATTGCAATTGTAATTCTTGTTGATAGAATTTTTTTAGTCTGAAGAACTACAAGATGACGTCATGAAACATTTTTTACATTTTCAACCTTCTTTACCCCTACCCCTAATCTTTTTGTTGGTAAAACAGACAACTCCAGCATCTCCTTAAACCTTAAGAGGATCCGGGGTGACAGAGTTACCGACATTTTTTAGGGAACTTGGATTTTCGAATTGAAATAATAGAATGCAAAATTCTTTTACAGGATTAAAGTACGCACAAAAATGAAGGGGGCGACGTACGATTTGTTCTGATAAATAAAAAAAAAATGTTATTTATTAGTCACCTAACAACAATATTTGCTTTATACGAAAAATCCACAGTTTATATGTATAAAATAATCACGTCGTCCCCTAGAAAAAACTCAGGAATAATATCGTGCAATTAGAAATAAGATTAGAAGCCTAGAAAAAAAGATTCGCATTCCGCAAATTGGAAAATGAAAAAACGAAAGTTTAGGTTAAGTATATATATACGTAAAAAGTCGATAAATAGAGCAATATGAGAAAAGTTTTTTTTGTTCTCAATATAAAATTCAATTCATAGATTGATATTAATATGTGTACTTTAATTCTGGAAAAGAATTTCTAAATCTATACAAGAAATACATATGAAATATCATTAATGATGTGCATGAATGACTCTACATTATCGACCTCGATTAAATTTCAAAGGCACTCCAGAATCCTCTTAAACTGTAAAAAAATGTTATTTTTTCAAATTTTATTCATTTAAGTACTTTTGCTACAGATTTCTGAAAATTTGATCACACAAATAACTTTTGTACGGCTTTTAATCGTAATTTTACGAATATAATCTTATTTCTCAATTTTATTCTGAACTGAGGGACACCATTTATTTGTACGTATAAGTTATATAATTTGTATTTTGAAGCAAATATTTTTATGAACAAGGAAAAATGAATGACTCTATATTATCGACCTCGATCAAGTTTGACGAGCAGTCTAGCATTCTCTTAAATGCTTTTTGGTTTGCATTTCTATGATCATTGTGGAAAGACAAAAATTTGAATATGACCTAAATTTTGTCACATTTTTAGCGTACTGCTTTTTGTGAAACTGGGTGTATAACGATATATGTGAATGTACACTATTTATATTTGTAGGAATGTACAAAAAGGAATGTGAAACTGTCGTTGTTGGATGCGGAAAAGGAAGATTGAGTATGTTTCTTATGTAATCCTGAATCGATTTGGGACTTGCAAACCATATGCGCCGCTGTAATGGATTCCTTTCCCAAGTGAGTATGATTAGGTGCATGAATTGTAAATAAATGTAAATAATTGAATTGTAAATAAATGTACGTTTTAATTTTTGATGCACATTTACATTCATGCATTTGTCAAGTATTTTAATATACACGAAACGTTTTTAACAAAAACCAAACAGTCCAAAAATTTAAATTTTAAAAGGAAACAAAAAAACTTTAATTTGAACTGTTTAAATGTGTACTAAATTTTCTTGGGTTATATAATAGGTGTAAAAACAATGTTATACTATAGAATATTGATTAATATTTTGAGGAGTAATTTTTAAAAAATTTAATTCTTTGTGGTCTTTTGTTTGCTTTTTGCAGGAATTTGAAATTTACTATCTACACAAAAACATTTTTTTTTTTTAAGAATATCTTTATTTTTAAAATGTAAAATGTTAAAATGAAATATATATCGACAGACATAATTTGCTTATTTGAAGAAATTTTGTATAATTTATCAAGAAAAGTATATTTTCATTATTCAATACTAATTCACATTATTCAATACTAACTTTATGGAAAAATAAAAATTTTGGACCAAAAAGAACAAATATCTTTGGAGATTTCGAGATGCCAAGAATTCGAATTTGTAAAATCTTTTGAACATTGTTACGATATTTACAGAACATTCTGTATAAATGATAAATCTTTACAGGTCTTCAAAAAACGTAGAAAAACATGTAACTGCTAAATACTTTTATCTTAAGGAAAACTATTACAAAACTCGACTCGCAATGTAACGTGCTTGAATGCATCTGGAAAAATGCCACGAAAAGGAAGTGAAAACATTTTTGCAAGAAAAAAAATAAAACTAGATAATTGTACACATATAATCCATTAATGTTTATAATTTTCTTTAACGCGCGATAATTAAAGATATGATATGATAATAATAAGCAAAAATAGAATTTTTGGCAGTAATTATTAAATAGAATAGATTAGTTTTAAAGGATCAGATTGATGTAATTGACCGAAAAAATAGGAAATTTTTAACCCTCGGTTGTCACATATCTGTCCTGTGACAAATTTGTCACACTGGATCCAATGGATCCAATACCAAATTTCAAAATGCGATTACTTTCAAATAAATCTACATAATGGCACCAAAAAAATATATAGAAAACTTCAATGTTTGTATAATATATTACTTATATTAAGAAGTCAAAATATTTATACTTTCATATTAAAAAAAAATTTGTGAAGTTATCAGTTTTTGCGATTTTTTGTTTCATGAAAAAAAATTATGACTTTAATTTTTAATATTTTGAGCTAAAAATTTAACCGAATGAGGTTAAGATACGACACTTTATGAGAAAAATAATAGGATAGTGGGTGTTTCAAAAAAGGTATTTATTTAGACAGACGAAAACGAGCTATTTTCGTATTAAAGTAAACGTAATTTTTATTAAAAAAAATATATAATTTAAAAAATTTTTAATACTTTGAGCTGAAAATTTAATTGATTAAGGTCAAGATTTAATGAAAAAAAATAGCAGGTTAATGAGTGTTTCCAAAAATATATTTATTTAGACACAAAAACGAGCTATTTTTGTATTGAAGTAAACGCAATTTATTGGAAAAAATTTTGTTTGAAAAATCACATAAATATGAATACAAAATTCAGAAAAACATCAAAAACTAATTAAAAAACTAAGGTTTTCTAATCTTTTCTAAAACTTGCAGTACAGATGTATGCCTTGTGTTTGTCACACGTGGGCATTAAGCAAAAAGGGCATTGTAGCTATGTTTTTTAATCCTTGATCGGTGATACGGACCGATTCTGCATCTTTTTTTATCAAAGAGGGGGTGATTTTGTGGATCATTTTCATATTCATCTTCTTCCTCATCCGAGTCTGAAACTATGTATTTACTACCTTTTAAATATTTAGATAAATGATTTTCATGACGGATTTCCGCCAAAATTATCTTTTTTCTTATTTTCGACAAGCAAAGCATGTTGTACAGCATGATGCTGCACAATTGTGCACGTTTTATTAATGGCACACATGATATTTCTTGAGGAAAAAAATCATATATTACACATATATTTACATATTTTGAGTCAAAATAATGTTTTAAAAGCAAAGTTTTTTTTAATAGCTTTATTGTACTACTTTGTCACATATGGGTCCTCTGGACCCATACTTTACTTTGCACAGCTGCCGCAAAAGCAAACTGACGCTTTGCCCAGCACTACTATTACTAGGCGTCGTAGTTAATACATCAAATTAACAAAAGATAGCATTACAAGTATTTAAAAAATATACGTCAGAGTTAACTGAACAGAGAATAAAAAGACCAGGTCCCTTGGATCCAGTGTGACAACCGAGAATTAAACGTGAATTAACGAAAAAAACTGTAGACTTGTGGCTTAGCACTTTATTTAAGTGAAGGTATAAAATATGCAAAATAAAAAGAAACATAATATTTTTAGCACCATTTATTAAAATGTTATAAAAAGTTAAATTTTGGTGTCGATAATATTCTAACATATTGGATTGTTTGAAAAGAAAAGATAACATTACTGAAGTGTGTTATATTCTCCAAGCATTGACCGAAAATTTTTGTAACATTGTTAATTTGCAAAATATTAACAAATAATTTTTTGTGCCAACAATGTCAAACTAAAAGTTCAAATTTTTGAAAGTCAAATTTTAATAAATTTTGAAAAAAACCTGTTTAATGGTTAAAGAATATAATACATTTTTATAATAGGGTTTTTTTACGTTTTTCAATCATCGACAGTGATCGGTACAAAAAAATTTGATTTTTTATAACATTTTAATAAATGGTACGAAAAATATTATTTTTTATTTTGCATATTTTATACTTTTATTGCATACTTATATAAATGCTAAAGTACAAGTCTACAGCTTTTTTATTTCTTTGGCACAATTAAAATCCACGTTGAAAAATTATGTATTTTTTTGGCCGATTGTACCGATGTGATCCTTTAATTTGATACTAATGTTTGATACTACTGTATTTTCGATATATTAATCTTTTACATGGCCCTTTTTTTATAACATAATGATAAAGGTGAATAAGGAGATATTATTTAAAATATAAAACACAGTTTGTTTCTTTTTTATTTATATTTATTCTTACATTTATATTTACATGTAAAGAATGGATAAAATCGATCGAGATTGGTCCTTAGAGTGACAAGTAAAAACGTTTTTTTTTCCTAGTTTTTTAAGCTGTTGATTCGGATTCCGACATTCCAGAAGTTTTAATTCTTGGAAAGTATTTAAGTTAAATATAAAGTTTTTAAACATATCGAATTGTTATTAAGCTTTATAAATGTATTAATTTATGTTTTTTTATTAAGATTCAATTTGATCTTTAATATTTACGGCCCAATAAAAGACTTTTATTATTTATGAACTTGTATTGTTCATATATTGATCAATTTTTACGTAATATTTATTTTACTATGGTTTCATGCTTTTAATAATACACGGTTTTTTAAAATATTTTCTTATATCTAATAGTTTTATATGCTAATTTGAATATTTTCTTGATAAATTATATTTTTTTTACAGATTAGAATTAGATTCAAAAGCTCAAAAACTGCAAGAAAATACACTTTTACTTTTACTTTATCACATTAGAAGTCAAAATCGAGCTATTTTACTTATTCTTTTACAATCGCTCTAAATGAAAATATTCTTTTATATTTTTCTTTGTGTAAGTATATAGTAATTTTTTTCTGGACATAATGGATGTTAAAATAAATTTTTAGGCATTAATAGTTTAAAAACCTATTTAATAAAAACATAAATTCACCTTTTACTTAATTTTTATAAGAATTTTATATTTATTACCTATTTATATTGTTTGTTTTTTGTTTGCTTTTTGTCGATATAATTAAAATTGTTCATAATGTGGTGGTTGAAGAACGATTTGACATAATTTAGATTTCTTAAATCGGTAGACTTGTTTGGTCTTTGTACGAAATTCTTAATATAATTATTAAAATATATATTTTTGTCATAATATTATTAAATATTACATATACTTTGGTCAAAAATGTTAGGCATCTACATATTTTTTTATTTATCGAAAATTCTTATCTGTATTATTTTCTATTGATTACTGCCATTATACATAAGTTTAAAAGATTTTTTAAACAAAAGGTAACACTAGTTTACAGAAAAAAATAATTTTGAATTAGTTGATATATTTTTTATTAATTGTTGCTGAAAATCAAATTTTATCAGCACGTTGTCAGGTTACTGAAATTGAGATTTAATAAAAAAGGATCTATGTTTAAAATATTCTTGCAACAAAAGTAAATATTGAAATTTAAATTTTTGTTTAAATTTAGTTATTAAAAAAGTATGAAGTGTGCTAAATACTTTTGATCAAAGCTGTATATGCACAGAATGTAGAACATGTATTGCTAGTTTGTACATGCATTGCTATTTTTGTTATAAAACTGTTTTATTATGAAAATTTATCGAAGTTTTTATAGCGATAAAGTAGTAATTTTTTTAGAGTTAAGTTGCATGTTTTAGTGATGATGCTTAGAGTATATAATGCATTATTTTATAATTAATGTATAATTTAATGTTTTAATAATACTGTTAGTCCGTTCTGTTATAATAACATAATCTGATAAAAGGACAAAATTCTGTATAAGCAAGAAAGAGTGCAAATGAGTGAAGAACAAAATAGAAAATCTATCGCGTTTTTTAGCTACAGGACTGGCTGACAGATACTAAAAAGTTCAAGAGTAAACAAGTTAAAGAAGAATTGGAGCATATGCATGTATACACAAACACTTCGAATCCGGAAAGAGAGAAGATATATACATGTGGAATGGGTCTTCTGTTTCAGAAAGGATAGCAAGAGAAGTACCAACAAGCTTGAAAAACGTGTTTTACCATCTCAGGTGCAACGAATAAAAAGAACTAAAGAGGTACAAAGAAATCTCTCGACACTATGTGACAAAGAGGATGATGATTCTTCTGAAAAGTCATTTATCACTGCGAGAACTGCGCAAACAAATCGTCGCATGAATCATGTTGCGAACTCCGTGATTCACCAAAAAGTATTGGAAGTTGAACTGACAGATTCGTCCAGCGAAGATTCATCTAGCGAAGATTCGTCCAGCGAAGATTCGTCTGTCTCACATAAAAAAAATAATCGAAAAGAGAGAGATCGAACGATGAAATTTAGCAATTCCGTATCGAAAAGTTCAAAATTGGTAAAAGGAAAGAACACATTGAAGAGATATGTACCTAGTGACTCGGATAATGATTCCACCAATATGTCGTCGATTAAACCAATTGCAGAGAAACGTAATGCTAAATCTGAAAAAATAGTGAGACGAAAAACGAACAGTCGTGCATGTTCCTTCGACAGCGAAAGCAATGAGGATGATACGACAACGAATAAAACGTCAAGTGTATTAAGGAGAACTTCAAAGGATAATAAACAACAGCATAGGAAAATGGATAATTTTCACAACGCAAGATCGAATGACAAGACGAAGAGATACGACTCAACCGACAGCAAATCTGAGGACGAGGAGTTTAAAAAGCAAAATAAAAGGAAAACTCAGGAAGACGAAGGAAAATGCGGCAAGTTATCAATGCAGCGGCAGTTCTCTAAGATTCAAGAAGATGATTCGGATAATAGTTCTAGCAAGGAATTCCAGAAGGTAAAACTTCAGAAAGTGAATCGCAACAAATATTCTAAAAAGCAATTGGTAGATTTGGAGAGAGATTATACCAAATCACCTCGTGGGAAGAATTTCACGGATAATAGGAGTTTAAACGACAGTTTAAACGAACAATCGGATCGGAATCTTGATAATATAACAAAGATTTTAGAAGCCTTCAAGGAAATTTGTTCTAACTTTCAGACGCATATGGAAGCTTTGAAGCAAATGTATGGCAAGAAGGACGTAGAACAATACGTACTGAAGTCTATAGAAAAAGTTGACAAGTTAAAGACGATGTTGGAAAAGAAGCAGAAGGATTTGACCGATTCTTATCAATTGTGGATTAAGAGTAAAAGAAGAGAATCTGGTCATTCGAGCAAAGTAGACAGTGATAACGAACAACTCTCGGAAAAAGGTGAAGAGCGCATGATGAACAAGAATAAATATGTCTCCAGCGATATGAAGGACGGAGACCGAACGGCCGTGTCTGAATGCGACAGCGAGGAAATATTTTCGGCGAACGAAACGGAATCATCACGGAAGATACCAACAACTTCACGCAAAAACGCAACAGATGCATCGAGAACAGAAAATTATATAAACAATAATGAAATTAACACTGACACTCAAGATGAAATGTCAAATGCATCGAGGAGTGATGATAGAAATGATAGAGATGGGCGAGACGATGTGACAGCTTCCCCCGTATTAGGTTTAAAGGAGAGGAAAAATAACACGGAACGGTCGAGTATAAAACAATCGTTCTCACAATGCGATAAGAGTAACAACGAGATGGATGAAAATTCTAATGCCAATAGCAAGCAAGCAAATATTAAAAGTTGTAATGAGGAAATTGAGATAGAAAGTTCTTTAAGAAATGATTGTAAGAGTGTGACATTGAAAAATAATGAAACGGATCGATCAAACAATAGAGTTATCAACGAATCAATGGACATGTTTGATACATCTTTCGAGGATACAGAAAAGAGTAAATCAAAAGTTGATATTGATATGAAAAAGAGCACTGAAAAAGGAGAATTTTCGCATACATATAAATCTTTAGATTCTCGCGATGGCTCTATGCAAGATAAAGCAAAAGTCTCAAGCGAAAAAGAGAAGATGCCTCTTTTATCTGATGATAATAAAGGAGAGAAAAATTCATCGAATCAAAATAATCAGAGGAAGATGACACCCGTCACCAATGAGAAAGTTTACGATTGTTCAAAGAAAACGAATACCGATGACAACGAGTCTCTCGATGACGCCGAAACATTAGCGAAACAGAATTTACTGGCGACAACGACGGATTCCGATACATCGGAAACATCTGACGAGGCTGAAGCATTGGCGAAAAAGGCTTTATTGGCGACAGATTCCGACACGATGGACGTTCTTGCCGATAAAAAAGTACTCAACCCAGCTAAAGATTTATTCGTAAATGATACTAATCGAACTGAAAAGAAAAACGGAACGGAAGACAATGATTCCGATGTCAATAGCGTCAGTACGGTAAAATTTTCGACTTTTATAAAAAAAACAGATACTAATGCTGAAGGGAATGTTGCAGAAAATAAGATATCTTGCAAAGAAATTAATTCTTCGGATGAGGACGCTAAGAGAGAAGAAGTTGCCAAGAGTGCTCTCTTAGCATCGACTTCAGACGATTCTATACATTTGTCATCGGAAAAACTTTGTGACGATCAATTGGACAAATTAGACCAAGAGATAAACTCCTCTGATGAGAACGCCAAGAAGGAACAGGCCGCCAAGAAAGCTCTTTTGGAATCGAATTCGGAGGATTCTATATTTTTATCGTCGTTATCGTCATCGGAAAAATATAGTGATGGTCAATTAGATAAAAGATCTCGTCGAGAAGCAACTTCTTCAGATGAGAGTTCTAAGAGAGAACAAGCCGCCAAAACGACTTTATTGGAGTCGAATTCAGATGATTCCGCGCTCGTATCGTCGAAGTCGGAGAAATCCACTGACAAGAAATCCGAATTGGATTCTTCTGAAAAAAATTACTTTGCGAAGATAAAACTCTTAGCATCTTCCGATGAAGATTCCAATTCCGAACAAATTTTGCCAGAAAGTACAATAAGCGCTCTGAAAAACACTAAACGTAATCGCGAGCCTGAGAACGACGAGGAGTCTATGGTCTCCAGGAAGAGAAGAAAGCTTAAACTGAATAAAAATTCTTACTACAGAAACGATAAAAAATTGAGGATGTCTTGCAGAGTTCATTTAACGCGATTGAGCACGGAAGTTCTTAAATGCTATTCGCGCGCATTAAAAAAGTCAAGAGAGTATCTGGAACATAAGGAATTCAAAAGGTATCGAGAATTTTTCCTAAAATCTATATCTGTTGTCTTGCATCGTTTGAGATAATTGAATTGTTGTTAATATTAAAATCTCAAGTATATAATAGAATTGTTACTTATTGCTATAGTATATAATTATATTAACCTTTTATCGCTCTTGTAATGAGATAAACGTACTGTCTACATTTAATTTTTTTTATTGCATAGACATGACATAAAAGTTGACTTTAAAACTTTTTGATTTTTTATTTACAATTTTTTAGAGTATATTTGAATGATTGTTTTCTTAATTTTGATTTTGTTTCGTATAATTTTTAACAAAAATTTTGAAAGTGTTAAGAGAGCAAATGCGTACAGTCGATGTGATTCGTACTATTGCATAATTTACTGCGATAAGTCAACGAACCGGTCTTCGTTTGCTTTTATAAACTGTGTTTACATAACATAGATTATGTTTACTACTTTTAAATGTTTTATTAGTTTTTTTCTCAACAATTATCTTCATGCAATTTTCAGAAAACTATGTAGCAACGACGTCGAGAACTAATACAGTGACACACATATAGGCGCGGCACAGCGTTCACGAGACACTAAAATTTGTTTGTCGAACGAGAGCAATGGAGGGTTATAAAATAGTAAAGTTTATGTATAATTTTGCATGAGATTATATATCTCATTAAGTCTAATATATGAAAATTTGAAAATATGATAATACAATGAAACAAATATACTACGTTATTAATGTTATTTTGTTTTACTGCAGGACAATTACAAATATTTAAACGTGATGTTTTTATTATATGTCAAATATGCAGTTAAATTAGATATTTTTTACTTCAATTTACTTTAATTGAAGGAGTTTTTCGCAAAATTTGTAAGCAAATGCATATAGAAATACAATTTCTAATTATATTAACGAGAAAAAATTTTGAAACTTTATTTTGCAGATTAAAATAATTAAACTTGGTCAAACAGTGAATATAAAGAGATTTATAATCTTGTTAATTATCTTATTATAATTTTTGAGAAAATTTTTTTTTCAATGTTTTTTCTGTTATTTCAATAAGGTAAAAGAAGTAATTTTTTAAATAAAGATTTTGTATTAACTCATATTTCATAAATTGTTTTAATTTTAATTGTAATAATGTATTTGGGCTGAATAAAACTTTATATATTTCACTTTTGCAAAACTTTTTAATATATATTTTTTTAAAAGGTAAGATAAAATAGATCTTATTCAAGATACTTTAATATTTGAACGTCTAGTAAAAGAAGTTTATGTAAAAATTAAATATAAGTATATAATTATATATATATATATATATATATATATATAATTTTTTTACCGAGTAGAATTTATCAACATTTATAAAAATCTATCTAAACTTTTAAAGCAAATATGTCATTTATTATTTAATTCAATATGATTGTAAAGTATAATAATATAAGTTTTATATATTTCTCACTGCATAATACACTTTTCCTCAAATCGACAATTCTTCGAATCCAGATATTGAAAATAATATTGAAAAATGTTCTCAATTTTACTAATTAATTCAAATAATAATTTTAGTAATTCTTTAACGTATTTATATGTTTACATACTTTTATACGAATATTGTCTATAATTTCTGCGGATTAAAATGAATTTTTGTATATTAAAAATTTAATATTTAATATAAATTTCTCTAAAACCTTGCTTAAGTGAAACATTTGCAGTTAATTATATAATAAATTTTTCATGTGACAAATGTAATTTATTTTATTAGATACTATCCAAGATACCTTATTTCCTTTACAGTCTCGTTAATCTGGATAAACTTGAAAAAAGACGTACAAACAATGCAATGAAAGATTTTGATTCGTTGACGGATTCTGACAATTCGTCGTCGAAAGTTTCGAGAAATTCAAATAAACCTCGTAAAGAAAAGGCGAAAATTAGAGAGGAGTCTTTGATGGATCATTTGAAAAGTATAGAAAACGGCGATGTTGCAACGATAGAAACGGATTCTGATACCGAAGAACCGATTTGTCGAATAAATACTGTAGATGATGTACCTGTGTCTAATGAGGCTTTAATATCAGAAGCAGATAGAATCGCAAAAGAGAATCTTTTAAATTCCTCTGATTCAAATGGTAAGTAATGTAAGATATTAATAAAGCTAAAATTATTATGCACGAGACATTCTTTAAACATAAAACATTGAAAGTATGTGATACGTCTTTTTGATTTTTAGTTTTTTTTACATTGACTTTTGAAAAAGAATTGTTTTAATACAATTTCTTTATTTTTATAAGTTAAATTTATATAAAATTGGATTACAAATAAAGTTCCAACGAGTAAATGAGAAACAAGTTTTTGTCATTTGCACTCAATGTTTAATTCGTTAATATTTTAATTTAAAATTTTTGCTGTTACACACACACACACACACACACACACACACACACACACACACACACACACACACACACACACACACACACACACACACACACTTGGCTTCAAAACAAGCGGTACACTTAAAATGTGAGAAAAATTTAGATCCTATTCAAATCTTTGCATCTTTGCAAAAAAATGGTCATGGAAATGCAAACCAAAAAGCATTTGAAAGCTTAAATTCTCGAGTTTTTTAATCTTTTGTTTAAAAACTTTGTGTTTTGCAACATGACCACTTTTTTTTAAGACAAAGTACAAAAGAAAAATGTTACAAATGTCCACGGGCTGAAATAATTTTTTTTTACTTAATCTGGTAAAAGATTTTTATAAATTAAACTCTTCTCTTTAATTTTTTTTTTTTAATTTTTTTACGACCATTTTTGACTGACAATCAGTTATGAACGATCAAAGAAAAAATGGCGTTTTAAATTTAAACGCTTATAATTTGGTAAAAAATGATCGCATAGAAATTACGATGACAGATTCGAAAAACTAAAAAAAACCTCTACTTTGAGATCCTTTATTTGCTTATTTGCTATAAAAAAATGTTCTATTGTTTGAAAACTACCTTAAAACTAACTGTAAAAATTGGATATCTTTCTTTATTTTGAAGATTTGACGTTACTTTTAAAATAATCGTAGGACTTTAAAAGTGTCCACGTTTTTTTTTTAAATCAAAAGTAATCCAGGGCTTAGAATTTTTTTTTAATGTCTTGGGATTAAAAAATATACCTTTTTTGTGCGGCGATAGTCGACCGAGGTGTGAGTGATTAACTCTTTAAGGACGGGAAAGCCAATTTTTGTACTTCACTTTCAACACAATAATTTTCAATCTATTCGGCTTATTAAAAAAATTCTAATACCATTTCCGAAAAAAAAAGAAGTCTGTTCTTTCATTATTGTAAAAAATGTTTTACAGAATTTTTAGTAGCAAAAAACGTTGACGCAATAATGAAAAATAATGTAAAGATAATATTTCCAATATTGGTCTAATAAAGTGGACACTTTATTTTATTTAGCCAATTTGTCTAAGCAGCAATATTGGTGTAATATTGGGTCAGCATTGGGCCAATATTGAAGCAATGGATTTTTTTTTATTGGGCGTTAATTGCATTTTAATTTGGAGCCAATATTTTATGACCAATATTGGCATTACATTGGGAAACATTGGGAAAACATTGGTCAATGAATTCCCAATATAACCAATATTTAGCCAATATCAGCCAATATACTGTCAATGTATTTTGGTTTAGGGATCCATAATTCTAACTTGAAATAAGAAATAAAAGAAAAAATTTCAAATATAAGTAATACAAATAAAAAATAAATAAAAAAGGTTAAATTATAAAAAAATACAAAAAAATTAAAAACAAAAGTTTTATGTTTACCTCTTTGTGGTAAGAGTTGGACAATGGCAAAGTAATTAAAACCTTGACGGTTAGAAGAACGTATAAGAGAATATGTATGTGAAAAAATACTATTGTTTTTAAATGACACTTTTTAGGAGTCATTGAAATTCATAAGTCATTTACATGGTTAAATATAGAATTTTTAGCAGTTTTTATTTCTGCAGTAAAAATTATAGATTTTTATTCTAAAAAATTAACTTGACCTTAAAATGACCTTAGAAGGCAAGTTTAAGGTCAAACTCAAGGCCACCATTAAACCCTTAAACTTTTTTTTATTTTCTACAACATTTGAGATTTTCTTAAAAAATGTCATCAAAAGAAGTTATTTAAAGATGTCAAATAAAGTGCTATTTTGAAGCCGCCATATTGAATTTAAAAAACTCCAATGCGGTTTATTAGAGTAGATATCCATGCCACTTTTAAGCGTAGTCGCGAATGAGTGAGAAAGAAGATGTAGTTGCCTCTCTCTTGGATGCATAATGTGCATGCGCATTTTCAAGCAGTAACTCCCAAGAGAGAGGCAACTATAGTTTTCCTTTTGTGTCTTAAGAAAAAGTGATTATGTTGCAACACTCCGAGTTTTTAATCAAAAGATTAAAAAACTAGAGAGTTTAAGCTTTTAAATGCTTTTGAGTTTGTATTTTTACGGCCATTTTTTTGCGAAGATACAAAGAT
Organism: Monomorium pharaonis; assembly: GCF_013373865.1. Taxonomy (NCBI): domain Eukaryota; kingdom Metazoa; phylum Arthropoda; class Insecta; order Hymenoptera; family Formicidae; genus Monomorium; species Monomorium pharaonis. The sequence continues at coordinate 35,434,308 of NC_050467.1, read as the reverse complement.
TTGAATATGACCTAAATTTTTCTCACATTTTGAGTGTATCGTTTTTGGGGGGACTGAGTATATATATATATATATATATATATATATATACATATATATATATATATATATATATATATATATATATATATATACAGGGTGTCCCAGAATGAATAATTTTTATTTTATAGAATGAAAGAGAATAAAATTTTAAACTAAATGTTCCTTTAAAAATTTTGGCTTAGACTATTATTTACTAAATTATTAATAAATAAAGTTGATCAATCAAACGGCGCGCGGCCGGCATACGCAGCAGCGTAGCGTGCCATGTGGCTCCACGGGCTCTCCACGCGCTTATTACACATTCTCTTACTTAAAACTTTATTTTTATTTTTTATATTAATGAATAAATAAATAAATTTAAATTAATAAATAAATAGAGAAATAAATAACTAAGTAAACTAATAAGTAAATAGATAAAAATAAATAAAATTAGAAATTGTTTCAATAATTTATTATTTTTTATTTTTAGTTGTTAATTATTTATAGAATTTATAGAAAATGATAGTAATAATTATGAACCTGATAATGAGAATAATTGTGAACCAGAAAACCAAATTTTAAATAGTAACTATAAGAAAAGAAAAATCATGGAATATTGGAAAAGTGGAAAAAAGGCCGATACGTAGTATAAAATAATATAATTACTTTATAAATGCCAGATACATAAAAGTTAATTTTATTGAAAAATTTTTTTATTAGAAAAACTTAAATAAAATTTTTTAATAAATTTATTAGAAAATTTTTGTATTAAAAAAATTTTTTTTTAATGAACAGCATAATTAAATAGAGATATTTATACTGTACAACTTTTATATAAAACATTTTTTGATGTTCCGTTAAGTTCACGACATATATCGAGAAAAGGTAAAGACTCAATTTTTGAAGGGTGGTTTCAACTCTTTAAATCGTTTATAAACATCAACTAAAAATTTCTAAATTCATGTATTTACCCCTTCTACATTTATGCCAAGTTTTATTAAAATCAGAATTATCGTGTTTGCGAGGTTCCCTTGTTAGTATTATATTATTTGTGTTTACATATAGTTATTATGAACATAATATTTTATTTTATTTAAAAATATGTTATATTATTTACATTATTTAGAAAATGGAGTGATAATAGATAGCGATGATAACATAAATGACGATAAAAATGAAGATAAAACAGAGAACAAAAAGAAGAAATATCAGAAAAAGCCCGAGGAGAAAATTTCAAAACAAGATGACGTAAGACATCATTTTTTTCTTATTTAATGAAAATAAAATATAAGATTAATTGATAAATTATTAACAGAGAGAATATAAGAAGATTACTAATCAGAATCAAAATTATTAGTTATAATAGAAAATATTTCATAGTTATTGATTATTATAATTACAATCTGTCAATCTTATTAGATAAGCGTTATGAGAAGTGTAATTTTTTTTGTCAAAATGTTTTAGAACAAGAAAAACAAAAGCGATTGGAGGCGAGACAAGTTATTGACAGATAAATTTTCCGATACTGATTCTGATACTGAGAGGAAAAAATGGGGAAAAAAGCAGGAAAAAATTGTAAACAAATTGAAGGAAAATAAGTAAGTTATTTAACCCTTTGAGGCCTCAGTTTTTACAGACACATTCATGAAATACCATAGATACAAATACCATAGATATAAATTTTTGTGGTTACGCATTTGAGATCAGAATTTTAAAATTAAAAATGGATCTAATATAATGGATCAAAAATTTTTAAATTTTATTTATTTAAATAAAATTTTTAATTTAGAGGTTTTCAGAATTTCTGATTACGAATTTTATAAAAAAATTTTAAAATTCCAAATAGCAGATCTAATAAAGCACGATAAATGTTTTTAAAATTTTTTAAGGTTAATATAAATATTAGTACAGGAGTTTTTGAGATACAATTTAGCTAACATCTAGACACTTGTATATACGTAAAGAAGCAGTTTGGAGTTGTAAAGTAATGCAGATGTGACCGCGGTGTCATCGCACGCAACACATTATGATGTCTATTTCGACACGAGCCACTTTGCTTTAAATTTGAGTGGATTCTAAAATATTTCTATTATAATAAACATTCATAACCATTGTTTTTACAACACATGTGACCCAGAAAATAGAAAAATAATGTTTGTTTAGGTTATATGTGATGGGTAGAAATCGACTTTTTTTAAATACCCCTTTTTATAATATAGATTAATAAATTAAAAACTGATGTAAGATTTGTTATCGTCTCAAACACACCTGAATTAAAAATTTTATCCAAATGAACAAAGATGTATTATTAATTTTATCTAAATAAACTAAATTAAAATATTTTTGGTCTGCCTTATTGGATCCACTATTTTGAATTTTAAAATTCTGATGTCATAGACTTCAGATCATAGACTTCTATGATATACTAGACTGCTAATCTTGATTCCGTACCGCTTGATAGGCGTACCAGTACACAATGTACATCTTGTACCATTGGCTTGTTTTTTTTTTGATGCACTGTGCAACAAGTTAGAGTAAAATAAATATAAGGCACTTGAAATAAGGTTATATCAAAGTAATACTTACAAAAAGAAATGTATGCCACATTATTTCTTATATATATTTGGCCTTTTTTTTCACGCACCTTATTATCATTTTATCTTCTTTGATATATTGTAATAGCAAAAAAAGAATTATGCTTTCAGCGCACACTAGATTTAGATCTAGTGTGTACTATTTTAGCCTAGCAGTCTATAAAGAAGTCTATGTATCAGATTTGTAATTAACGACTCCCAAAACCCCTAGATTGCAATTGTCACATCAATATTACTTAATATTTGTTCTAACATGAATTTTTCCTGTAAAAGATATTTTTTGTTAATTAATAATATAAACAACTTTATAAATAATTCATGAAAATAACAGATACCTTAGTGTTAATAAAGATATTGATGAGATAAAATTCCCAAAAACAAAACAAAAATTCGCGTTTTTGTGCTTAAAATAATTAAAAAAGTAATTTTAAAAAGGTGGGACTCTAGAGTCTCATTGGGCAGCAAAGGGTTAACTTTTTTCATTTTACCCTGAAAACTTGTATGTTATAAACTGTTTATTCTTGTTTTTGTCTATTCTTGTTCTTTGTAGTAGCAATTCCGATGACGAGGAAAAAGCGTTCAAATCCAAGAAGAAGAAGAAGGCGGCTTGGCGAAGAATTTTAGATTCAGATTCGGATGTGAAAATAATGGATTGTACTTCCGATGATTCCTCTAAAGCTTCAGACGAATTTAAAGCAAATTTAAGCGATTCAGACGTCGCGAAGAAGGAAAAGGAAAAGTTGAGACGTAGGAGACGCAAACACGACAGCAATTCATCAGACACGGATTCCTCGCTTACTGAGAAGAAGTAAGTTGATATGTGTGTATTGTATTTGTCTATTTTATTTTTGTTCATTTTTATTTATTTTAATTCTATACACACTTGAGAACTTACGTTACTTTTCAGACCAAAACCAAGACGAAAGCGAATAAAGAAGATGGCATCTGATAGTGATAGTAGTAGCGTGGAAATGAAAAATTCACAGGGATCTACGCCCGGTAAAAGTGGTCGAAAAAACATACGGAAAGTTTTGAAGGACAAGCAAGTGGCAGAAGATACAAAACTAGCTGCCAAGGAAGAAGAGGAGAGACTGAAACGTATTGCTGAACGTCAAGCTCTTGTATATATCACAATCCTGTTATTACATAGAAAAATATTAATGCTACCACTGAGAAGATCGATTAATTATTTTTCTTCTTTTAATTAACCGCTTTTGAATAAATATTTTTTTGATAACATTTATAAAATATAATATACTTACATCTTAAATATTACAAAAATTTAACACGTACTAAAAATTGTTTTTAACTCAATATTTTTGAAATATTAAATTTCTATAAAATTTAAAATATTTTGAATAAAATTGACGCTTAATTGAAGAATTATGATAGATTTGCAGATATATATGAACTTATATTTGAAACAAGTAATATTTACTTAATTTAAATAAATTTATAGAGAATATGTATTTCTTGCATTTATATATTAAGATGCTTACTATATATGGATACTTTTTATTATAGTATAATGAAATGTATGAGATAAGGCTTGCTGGCGAAGAGAAAGTAGACAAGCTTGTATTGGATTTCGACACAGAAACAAAAGAGGAACTCGTTACCGTACATGAGGAATTGGTGAAGCGTCTAAAGCCACATCAAGCGCAAGGCATCAAATTTATGTGGGATGCTTGTTTCGAATCTCTAGAAAGATTGAAGAATACATCCGGATCTGGATGTATAATCGCGCACTGCATGGGTCTCGGCAAGACGTTACAGGTGATTGCTCTGACGCACACTCTTCTTACTCATGAGGCGACAAATGTTAAGACAGTACTAATAGTTTGCCCACTGAGCACGGTGCTAAATTGGCTAAATGAATACAAAACGTGGTTGAGAGATTTGGATGATATCGAGGTATATGAACTAACAAAGTGAGTATTTGATACACGACATTTAAATTTGTTACATATGTATATATAAAATTTGAATTTTAAAATATAATAGAATATAATAAATTTAAATATATAAATATAACTATTAAGTAAATAATAAAATTTAATTATTAAACGAATATAATAAAATATAAAATATTTAATACTAAAAGTCAATAAAAGTTATTTTGTTATATTAATAACTTGCTTCCAATAGAAAGGGCTTTCGGATACATGCCGCATTCTGCTACAGCGTTGCGCCGACGTTTCGCAAACGTTACAGTTTGCATCATCAGAGCTAGGAGCTCCGATATGCTTCGATTTGCTCCGATACCGAGTTCTCTTGAATCGTAACCGTCCTTATATACCCTTTGTCCTGGTAATAGCGATAGAAGTGAGGGGAGGGGACGGATTTATTCGTTCAATAGTAGCACAGTTCATTAGCCTACCATTGGTCAACTGTTGGCCAATTTTAATACAATATTGGCTTACTATTTGCCAATTAATATGTTTGGAAATGTTTTTAATTGATTAATTAAAAAACTGGGAAGATAGTGTACTAAATCGGGCTTATTTGATAACCTTTATCACGATTAAGGAAAATATTCTTTTGTGGTTTGAAGATCACTTTTATGTTGTGTCTACACAAAATTTTGCTAATGCGTTCTGTCGTACCTTGAAGATACGGAAGGAAAGTCATCTTGTTCTCTTCTCTTTCTTTTTCTTCCTCTTCATTCGGCGTCCCGATGTTGTTAATACTGGAAATTTTGTTCTTCAATCTTTGAACTGTTTGACTGATGTTTCTACTACTATATCCATTTTTTGTTAGAAATTGATTGAGATGTTCTAATTTCCCATTCAAAGAGGTTGGTTCAGAAATTTTAAGGGCTCTGGGTGCTGTCCCATGAGCCTCGGAAAACGGAATCGGAAAGGCGGAATGGAGTGATTAACCAATTGTAAGTTTTCTGTTCTGATTTTTAACAGTGTGGAGTGATTTTTGACGGAAGGCTATGAAAAATTGGAACACGGAACTTGAACCTGAGCTTACATAATTTTGCGTAACAATTGATAAGGTGAGTGTTACAATATTACAACGTTCTGTATTAAATATTGTTGTCGCATTATAATTTATAATTACAGATGATTACTATTCCCTTCTTTTGGTCAAAGTATAAATATGTATTTTGTTATGTTTTCTAAATCAGCGTCGTTGTCATTAAAGAAAACATTTGAACTAGAAGTAGAAAGAACAGGGTTATTGTATGTTACACCAGCTGTTTCTTTTCGATTTGATAACTTTATAAATGTGAATGTTCTGAAACAAGAAAATAAATAAATTATTATTATTTTGAAATAAAATTTAACACAATGTGACTTACTCTATACATTTTAATGTGTTATTAAGGAATGTCATCGTGTCATAATAACGAAAAGATGGTTTGCTTATGGGAGTTCCGGCAGCACCACTTCTTTTTTCTGAGGATTCTGCCTCTGACTACCAAACGTTACACTAGTCTTTAGCACTTTGTCAAATAGTGTGTTGTTGCTCCTTTTAATATTGTGTTTTTAAAATCTGTGATCAACATATATAAGTTTACAGTTTTCTACAATACGCATATCAGTTTATGTTATTCATAACACATTTTCCATCGCTTTTGATCTTATAGATTTATTTTAAGATGAAAACCGACTTACGAAAAAATTTCATTATTTTTTATTTTATTCATTTAATTGTATTATTTATTGGTTCACGTTTTTACTTATTATGACACATTTAATACGAAATGCACTGTTTTATGGTCATCTTTTTTAATTGTTTAATTATATTTTTGTGTCCATTATTTTATTTATGTTTAAGTTCACACATATTGGTAATTTATTATGACTGAAGAAGACTAAGTATAGTCGAAACGTTTCGAAATTGAACATTTTTCAACATAGTGTTATTAGTCGCGTTTATAATTATATGATGTTTATTTAATAAATTATAATGTATTAGGAAAATTTGTCTTGGTTTGATATATTGACCTATTTATCGTATTATTTTTTCTTTTTTCTGTGTTTAATAGTTTCTTAAAATTTTTTCTGGCTTTTAAATAGCAATTTCTCAAGTATTGCCATCTTTTTTCAGCTTCAAGAGGTTAATATACTCCTAAAATAAATACTTTTTTAAAGAAACATGCTTGCAAATATAAAATAGTAGTAACGTAAAATTACAAATTTACCTTCTAAACAATTACTGATTTCTTGCCAAAGATTTTTTCTTTTTAATTTTGTTTTTTCAGAACATGGTGTGCGATAATCATGTAAGGCCGGACGTTGTTGCACCAAACTTATAAGTTCCTCATTTAGTTGTACTACAGTTAGATCTTTTGTTAAATTTGAAGGATCTAACAAAGCCGTTTCACTGTGTTCAAATTTTTTGAACTTTTATCTAAAAAATAAGAGTAAAAACTCATTACTGCAACCAAAATTTTGTATTACTTACATAGCATAAAAGTAGTATATAACATAAAGAATTTTTTAATGCAATTTTGAAATAAATTTATTTTATTATTATATAAGCAATATTAAATTTAAGTCGAAATACAAGCAAACGAATTATAATTGTTTGCTCGTTTTTTGACCTAAATTTAATATTTTATTGTTTAGCATAACTGAGCAATAATTGTAATTCTTTTAAATTTTATTTTATTATCTTTCAAAGTTTCTTCATCAGACAAAAAATTACTCAAGTTTTAAATTAAATTTCAAAACAGTACTGAAAAAAAATATTAACTATATAAATAGCGAATTGTAACAATTAATTGTCCGCAACAATGTAACTCACTAAAAATTTAGAACATGAAACGTAATAATACATCAATGTAGAACAATTTTTTATGGTCACAAATTTTTTAAATAAAAATTTACGAGTTACACAAAAAGGTATATACATTGCATATTATGTAAATATGGCATCCCATATTTATTGTTAATTGATTGTTGATTGACATTTAATATAATAAAAATTAGAAAAAATAATAAAAGAATTTGGTTATAAAGGAAGAAATAAAACTTAAATTCAACATTTAAAAAATTTTCTTGAGTTCCAATAAAATTTTATAAAAATCCATATTTTTTAAGAACAAAAAAATATCCCTAAAATTTCTAGATTTCCATGGTTTTCTCAGCAGTATATACCCTGATGTATATACTAGATATTTATAAAAATCTTTATAAAAAACATAACTTAATATACGTGTTAGAATTTCATATTATACTTGGCACTACAAACGACATATTTGCAATATTTGCGCAAAGAGAGCAACCGACTGTTGAGAAGTTCAATTGTTTTTTAGAAATTAAACATTTCGCCACCACTTTAAAACAAATGTGAAAGATTTTTATTAGTGTACAAAAATTATACTTATCGTGTGGACTAAGTATAATCTTATATAATAGAGGATATTTATTCATTTATTACTTACTTATCGGACATGTTATATTTTAATAACTTAATTTTATGCAAATTTAAATTATTATAAGCATGTATACCATGTATATAATTTAATATTAAGTTAAAAATGTATGCTATATAATTATATAAACTTTAAAACCTAATCTAACATACATATTTATACTTTGACCAAAAGAAGGGAATAGTAATCGTCTGTAATTATAAATTATAATGCGACAACAATATTTATTACAGTACGTTGTAATATTATAACACTCACCTTATCAATTGTGTTACGCAAAATTATGTAAGTTCAGGTTTAAGTTCCGTGTTCTGATTTTCCATAGCCTTCCGCTTCCGTCAAAAATCACTGTTGAAAATCGGAACGGAAAACTTGCAATTGGTTGATCCCCTCCATTCCGCCTTTCCGATTCCGTTTTCCGAAGCCCACGGGACAGCACCCAGAGCCCTCAAATTTTTCAACCAACCTCTTTGAATGGAAAATTAGAACATCTCAATCAATTTCTAACAAAAAATGGATATAGTAGTAGAAACATCAGTCAAACAGTCCAAAGATTGAAGAACAGAATTTCCACTCTTAACAACATTAGGACTCCGAATGAAGAGGAAGAAAAAGAAAGAGAAGAGAACAAGATGACTTTTCTTCCGTATCTTTAAGGTACGTTAGAATGCATTAGCAAAATTTTGTGTAGATACAATATAAAGTAATCTTCAAACCATAAAGGAAGATTTTCCAGTTATTTCCTAATCCGAAGGATCAAAGATCACGCTTAGAATCGTCAGGTGTATACAAAATCCCTTGCTCTTGCGGAAAAATATACATAGGAGAAACTGGGAGGAAGATTACTACACAATCAAAGAACATTTACTAAATGCGGCCATTTTTCTCAATCAGCCTTAGCTGAACACTGGATGGAGATTGGACACTCCATGCAATACGTAAAAGCTACAATGCTAGCTTCTTCTCAAGGTTACTTTGTCAGGAAACATCGTGAAAGTCTAGAAATTTTGAAACATTCCGACAATCTTAACCGTGATAAAGGTTATCAGATAAGCTCGATTTGGGACACTGTCCTCCTGGTTTTTTATTGCTTAATTAAAAATATTTCCGAACAGCATATTAATTGGCAAATAGTAAGCTAATATTGTATTAAGATTGGCCAACAGTTGACCAATGGTAGGTCAATGAACTGTGCTACTATTGGAGGAATAACTCTGTTCCGTCCCCTCATCTCTATCCCTACTACCAGGACAAGGGGTACTTGGTTACAATCCAAGAGAGCTGAGTATTGGAACTCCTAGCCCTGATGATGCAAACTGTAACGTTTGCGAAACGTCGGCGCAACGCGGCATGTATCCGGAAGCCCTTTCTATTGGAAGCAACGTCAATGACCGTGAAAGCTTTGAGTCTAAGATATTAATATTAATATTAATAACTTATTCAAAGAATATAATACAATTCTCAATCTTTGTTTCACGCGATGGCAAATATTTAAATAAAAAAAACTTCCAGGTTTAAAAAAAATTTTGAGAGAAAATTTCAACTGCAGAGATGGCAAAAGACAGGTGGTGTGATGATCATCGGTTATGAAATGTTTCGTAATCTTACGGGTCCAAATAGAAATATTCGGAAGGGTATGAAGGAAGTAATATTGGAGTGTCTGGTTGATCCGGGTGCCGATCTTATTGTCTGTGACGAGGGCCATTTATTGAAGAATGAGGATACCGCGTTAAGTAAATGCATGAGAAATGTGAAAACTCTGAGACGTATAGTACTTACTGGGACGCCGTTGCAAAACAATTTAATAGAATGTAAATATCTTTAATAGAAATATGATAAATAAATAAGTAGCTTATACACTATATTTCTCACACAGGTATTTTTTTAGTTACAATCTCGATTTATGAATTTTTGAATTTATGACTATATGCTGACTAAAAATTAATAGATTATAACAAAGCTGATTAAGCATTCATTGATATAAAATTTAGATCTAATATTGATCTAATAATTAATTTAGATTCTAAATTAAATATTTATTTTATAATACTAAATATATTATTAAGAGTTATACTTTTAAGAACATAGTTTTTTAAATGACTTAATAAAGTTAATTTGTATTTTAGATAAATATTTACTGTTTGAGCAATTTATTTATTATTTGAACTAAATATTTACTTTGTAATAGCATATATTATATTAAGAATTGTGATTTTTAAAAGAAATTTTGTTATTTTTTAAACAGTGGTTTATAATTGCTTTTAGTAATAAAATAATTATTTTGCATAACATTTTATTTATGAAATATAAATACTACTCGACTTTGATCAATTTGATTTACGACCAAACTTTTACTTGCAACCGCTATTATAAATAGGGATATCTAAAATATTTTTGTATTTATTTAACACTATATTTTGCAGATCATTGCATGGTGCAATTTGTAAAGCCGAATCTGTTGGGAACAAAAAAAGAATTTTTAAACAGATTTGTAAATCCAATAACAAACGGCCAGTTTGATGATTCCACTGCTTATGATGTCAAATTAATGAAGAAACGTGCACATGTGTTGCATAAAATGTTGGAGGGTAGCGTACAAAGGTTTGATTATTCCGTGCTCACGCCGTTCCTACCTCCCAAACAAGAATACGTTATTTTTGTCAGATTAACTGATACGCAAATTAAAATGTATCAATATTATTTGGAGAATCTTGCCAGGTGAGAGTTTCTCAATAATCATACATTTTTATCATACTCTTTCTTTTTGGTTAAATGATTTAAAATTTATATTTAATACCTTTATTTTTATTTTATTTTATACTATGTTTGGTTTAAATGATTCAATTATTTGTTTAAATAAATTAACTATTTTAAAATAATTATATTTGAAAAGAATCTATATATACAATATATATATAGATCATTAATGGTGTGTGTGTGCGTGCGTGCGTGCGTGTGATTAGAAATAGTAATAGTAAGATAACTATAATCGAATTTATAAAGGTCAATATATTTGAATGTTTTTTTGTGTCTTCGCAATCACTACAGAGGTAAATGCGATGATCGAGACACATCGTAAGACGGACACATAGCTCTCGTTTTTTAATTCTTTTGTCTATCACAAAACATGCATCTCTTTTATTTTGAGCTACACACGTTTGTAATTGTTGACTTTATATCCAACATTAATTCCAAGAATTTCTACAGTAGCTAATTTAATGTTCTAACATATTGTTTACGCGGCGTATTGTTCACGCAAGTACGGTGTTACTAAGAAGAGATATATTATTGTTAGACAAAAGTTTGCTGTCACTTTTATATTGTTATCAGTATTTGCATTTTAATAATATTCTCGCAATGAAAGCAGCTTGATCGAGCATGCCAAAAAAATTTTCATAGGCCACCTGTTTATCCTCTTGGCATATACATGTGAACTGGTTGAAACAATCTATGTGTTCTTTAGTTGTGTTATAATGAAGAATTGTGCCAGAAAAATCTTCAAACATCATAGTTTTAAAGCAGCATGCTTTAAATGGTGTTTTGAGATTTTTCTGCCATTTTATATATAATATATATGGCATTATATATAAATTTTGGTAAACGTAAATTGATGCGTTGCGAACAACATTTGGTATCAGGTCATAAAGAGGGTACTTAAAACTAACAACACAAGTTTAATTTGGATGTTGCAAATTAGAGTAAATTAAAGCTAAATTTTTATAAAGAATCCCTAATGACTAATGAGTTTTATTTTCTTAAATAAAACAATATCTATTTTTTATTTTGTAAGATATTTTATTATAAATTTAATTGTAATAAAAATTTATTTAAGCTAATTTTTAAATTATGTTTAATGTATTGCTTTATACTTTTCTGTTACAGACGAGGAGGTCAAGGAGGTCAAGGGGGAACTCTTTTCGCGGATTTTCAAGCATTGCAGAGGATTTGGACACATCCTGTGGTCCTACGTTTGAACGCGGAGAAAATAGAAAAGGCTAATGAGAAAAAGGATCTTAGCGATTCGGAGGGTTCATTAAAAGATTTTATTAACGATGACACTACCGATGTAGATAGCACCAGCAACAGTAGCAATTCGAATAGCGACAGTGACGTTCAGGCGATCGATGAAAAAGATGTCCCGAAACGAAGAACGAGAAATAATCCTGGTGGTAAGTTTCCCTAATATATAAACAATGTTTCTTTGACATATAAATAAAGTTGCTGATATAAGCCTTCGCGGTAATTAGTACATAAACAATATGTAAAGATTTGAAGATATAATGATGTCACATACGTGTTTCATCGTTTTTTCGTCGTATTTTAATTGATATAAAAAATTAAATTATGACTGCATAAAACTTATTCTCATTACTTAAATTAATAAAAAGATAAATATAACAGTGTCTGGTTTAAGTATACACATTTGATTATTTCTTTAAAATCTAAGGCTTAAATAATTAAAATGGTAGTCAATGAAAAGATGAAGAGTTGTACTTCAAGAATCTATTGTCAGTTTTTCGATTTTGTTAAAAAAATATATTTATTTTGTGATGTGAATTTGGTAAAAAATGAATGTAGTCCAAACACATGTAATAGTAAAGGAAGATAGTAATATTTATTAGAAAAATATAATTATTATGAAATTGTTTAATACAAAAAATATTTATCACCAAAAAAATTTATTAGAAAATAATTTTATAATCCATTAAAGCCCATGCCTAACAATCGTGATAACACAAAACTATTTATAGCATGGATAAAAAGTTACCCGTGTTTTTTCTTATTGCAAAATTTAATTGTTTAAACAATAATTGTTCAAACAAATTATTAAAAAATGTTATATTTGAAAAATTGAAATATGGAAATTTTAACAATTTGTTTATAACAATTTTACGCGTAAACATAGCATCGAATCAAAAAATTACAAATGCAAAAGTTTCTTATTTTTTAACGTAGAATAGAATAGCACTTTCAATTTTTTAAATATAACATTTTTTAACAATTTGTTTAAACAATATTGTTTAAACACTTCAATTTTACAAAAAGAAAAAACACGGATAACCTTTTTTTCACTTATTCTATGAATCCTGTAGTTAGTTTTTTTTATATTTTAACATTATTAAAAGCATGGGGCAGAAGCCGACTTTGCATATACTAATTGTTTATAACAATTTTACGCATAAAAGCTTTAGATAAAAAAAATTACTAATACAAAAGTTTCTTATTTTTCGACGTGGAATAGAATAGCACTTTCAATTTTTTAAAATGACATTTTTTTAACAATTTGTTTAAACAATTAAATTTTTTAAAAAGGAAAAACACGGATAACTTTTTTATGTTTTGAATCTTGTAGTTAGTTTAGTGTTATCACGACTGTGTTAGGCATGGGCCTTAAGAGGATGCTAAACTGCTCGTCAAACTTGATCGAGGTCAATAATGTAGAGTCATTTGGGCACGTTATTAACAAAATTTTGTATGTATTTCTTTTATAGATTTTGAAATCCTTTTCCAGAATTAATTGTGGAGAATTTTTAATTCTGTAAATGCAATAAAAAGTTGTACATTGGAACAAATTGTACAATTCTGACAATAAAACAGATAGGATCCTCTTAAACACCGAAAACTTTTTCTAAGGTTCCTAGGCTCATTCTAAAAGCACAGTATTGTTCTTTGCTGAAATGCCAAGTGCGCTCCAGGCTTATTTTATACGTACAAAGTCTAAAACTTTTATACGCAGCCAATGTTTTCACGAGTCGACTACAGAAGTCGATAACAAAACTATAATTTTCTAACTTTCTTTCGTTTTTCGTATGAAATTGATCGCAGCGCACCGCGTTATTATCTGTATTTTAATTTTGGAGAAGGATTTTCAATTCCATGCAATCATGCATAAAAAGATTTCGGTGTCCGAAAATTAATGATAAAACAGAGCAGTTTAGTATCCCCTTAAGGGGATTCAGGAGTGCCTTTGAAATTTGATCGAGGTCGATAAGGTAGAGTCATTCGTGCACATCATTAATGAGATTTTATATGTATTTCTTGTATAGATTTAGAAATCCTTTTCCAGAATTAAAGTACACATATTAATATTAATCTATAAATTGGATTTTATATTGAAAACAAAAAAATTTTTTCTCATATTGCTCTACTTATCGACTTTTTACGTGTACATAACCCAAATTTTCGTTTTTTCATTTTCCAATTTGCGGAATGCGAATCTTTTTCTAGGATTCTAATTTTATTTCTAATTGCACGATATTATTCCTAAGAGTTTTTTCTAGGGGGCGACGTGATTATTTTATACATATAAACTATAGATTTTTTGTATGAAGCAAATATTGTCGTTAGGTGACTAATAAATAACAATTTTTTTTTATTTATCAGAACAAATCGTATGTCGCCCCCTTCATTTTTGTGCGTACTTTAATCCTGTAAAAGGATTTTGCATTCTGTTACTCCAATTCGAAAATCCAAGTTCCCAAAAAAATGTCGGTAACTCTGTCACTCCCGGATCCCCTTAAGGGGATGCTGGACTGCCTCTCAAACTTGATCGAGGTCGATAATGTAGAGTCATTCGTGCACATTATTAATGAGATTTCGTATATATTTCTTTTATAGATTTAAAAATTCTTTTCCAGAATTAAAATACACGTATTAATATTAATCTGTGAATTAAACTAGTGCTCTGTTTCTATCCTCGGACCGCCTCGTACCGATTCCTCACTCACACATATATACGAAATTTTCTCTGAGGCTTTTTTCTTATACCAAAGCTTCTAGCTCATTTCTGCAAGCATTTTATTATTCTTTCATATAATAAGATTAGTGCGTACTAGTTATTTGTACTTACAAAGTTTTTAAAACTTATGTGTTGCAAATGAAAGATACGAGACGACTGCACAAAAGTATAATTTACTAACTTTTTTTGTTTTTTACATGAAATTATAGGGAGGCACTATTTGTTATTGTCTATACTTTAATTCTAGAGAAGGATTTTTAATTCTATGAAATCAGTAAAAAAATAGTCCTAATTAAAAATAATAACGTTCAATCGGTAAAACAGACGACTCCAGCATCCCCTTAAGAGGATGCTAAAGTTGTCCTGTTTTACCGATAATTTTCTGGCTCATTAATCTTTTAATGGCATTTACAGAATTAAAAATTCTTCTCTAGGATTAAAGTATAGACAATAACAAAGACGGGTCGTAACAATTTTGTAGGAAAAACAAAAAATTTTAAAATTGTCTGCTTCTAGCGTCGACTTGTAATAAAATGTGCCTGATGTCAAAATTTTAGACCTTGTACGCATAAGAGCCACCGCACAAGCTTTTTCGTAACACGTTACGTTACGCTCCATAAACCTAAGTTTGTACTTAAAATTAAACTTACATCAACGCACAAAGAAACTTTTAACGTAAGTTCTTAAGTTCTTACGTTAAGAATTTCTTTGTGCGTTGATTTAAGTTAAATTTTAAGTACAACTTAGATTCGTATGGAGTACTTAACGTAACGTAACGCGTTAGGGCCACCGCACAAGCTTTTTCGTAACACGTTACGTTACGTTAAGTGCTCCATAAATCTAAGTTCGTACTTAAAATTAAACTTACATCAACGCACAAAGAAACTTTTAACGTAAGTTCTTAAGTTCTTACGTTAAGGATTTCTTTGTGCGTTGATTTAAGTTAAATTTTAAGTACAACTTAAGTTCGTATGGAGTACTTAACGTAACGTAACGCGTTATGGAAGAGTTTGTGCGGTGGCTCTTATGGAAGAGTTTGTGCGGTGGCCCTAAATCAAGCTTGGGCTCAATACGAGTGAATATTTAGAAACAATGCTACGCTTTCAGATTGAGCGTAGGCATTCTAATAAAAAAGATTGTCTAGCCAGAAAATTTCGTGTCTAAAAAGAGCAATCTAAAAAATTTTTTTTAATTTTTGGTATGAAATTTAATTTATAAATTGATATTAATACATAAACTCCAATTGTGAAAAAGGATTTCCAAATATATATAAAAAAGTACGTACAAAATTTTGTCAATAATGTGTAAAAATGTCTACATTATCGACTTCGATCAAGTTTGACGAGCCGTTTAGCATCCTCTTAATGCTTAATGGTTAATTTGTAATGCTGCGATGAAGCGTCGGTTAAAGCGTCACGTCGCCTCCTGTATAGTTTATATTTTTATGTGCTCTCCTGTATAGTTTATATTTTTATATATAAATTGTAATATATATGAATACTGTATGCGTAAATGATACTTAATGAACAAAAAAAAATTTTTACTTTTACTTCAAATTTGGAACTTTTCCACTTTTTGTTACGTTCCCTACACACTGAGTAATTTTAACCCACACATACACTTTTGATGTTCTACTTCTGATGTTTTCAGAACACTAACAATACCTAAAGAGGAGTAAGTAGAGCACAATTTTAACTTTTTTTTTCTTTTAGTCCCAGGGCCCTCTTGCTAAATACTTTTAAGTAGCGGGCATTTCAAAATCGGACTGGGTTACTGTAACCAGTGTGTAGGCATGATTAAATTATGTTAACAAGTACTTCAACCCATTAACGCCTAAAGACACGCAATTTTTTGTTTATTTTCGAGCTTTATTCTCAATAGGAAAAATGGGAAATGTTTTGATTATAATCATGTATTTTATTATTTTTGGGAGTGTTCTTTTGATTTCCGCGGTCAAAATTGCATTTTTATGCTTCAAAAAACCAATATGGCGAATTTTAAGTGGAAATGTATTGAAAAATTGGATTTTTTAATATATTTTTTTGAAGTAGAAAAATTAGGATCCATTTCGCGTCTAAAGGTGGATAGGTGAAGTTTAACGAGAAATTTTGTTTAACCCTAATGTAACTTTTTTAAATAGCGGAAATTGAAAAAAAGGACCCATCGGAATTAACCATGTAAAATCTGCCTCCGCAGATATCAGGTTCAAATTTATGCCATAAGTTTACATCAATGTGATATAAAATTTTCTTAATATTAACTTGATATCTGCATTGTTTTAGGAGATATGGAGGGAGAAAAAAGTCAATTTTCTCAAATATGGTTTGATGAAAAAAAGATGTTATGAATATTAGACAATTTTTCAAAAAATTAAAAAAATGTTTGACAAAGAATAGGGATTAAACATTTTTTTATTAAAAAATTTTTTTGAAGTTTATGTTTTTGATATTACACCAACTATATTTAACATAAATATTCCTTAGAATATCCTCTATAATATATATTTTTGCTCAATTTTTTCAACATAGTGAAAAAAATAAAAATTACTCTGGTGACTGCGTCATAGTGATCTACTTTGGACTCCCATGAACTTGGCACACTATATTTAAAAATCCAAAAGTTGCGAAAGTAACTGTTATTGTGATTGAATTTTGACAGCTGTCAAATTTGTATAGATGGTCATATACATTATCATTGTAATTTATTGTTAAAAAGTACAAAATAAAAAGTTAAGTAGCGCACACGAAGGGCGCGTTTGTAGTATCTAGTATAATAAAATAATAACAAACAATTAAAGTATTACCATAGACTTGTAGACTTTACTTATTACTAAAACTTATTACTAAAACATTAGAAACCGAATAGTTTTGACTTATAGAGTCTTTTTCAGCATCGATAATAAATAAATAAATAAATAAATAATGTATTTAATTAAATTAATTTTTTAGAGGAGGAACTAGAGGAAGAGATAAAAGTAGAGCCTTCTACGGAAATAGAATGGTGGTCACAGTTTGTGCAGCCCGAGCATTTTGAAGATATGCGAGTATCCGCTAAACTATTACTCCTCTTCGGAATCCTAAAGGAGTCTGAACAGATCGGTGATAAAGTGTATATATCTAATTTTTTAATAAATAGTTCTAACCTATAGCTATTATTTATTGTCATGTCGCTTGTGTTCTCTTACAGCCTCGTGTTTTCGCAATCTTTGTATTCTCTTACTTTAATCGAAGAATTTCTAAGAAGAATAGATGACCAGACTCAGAACGGCGAATCCTGTGAGAATCTGGAAAATCATACAGGAAGTTGGTCCCTAGGACTCGATTATTTCCGCCTAGATGGCTCGACCTCGCCCGAGAACCGGAATATATGGTGTAATTTATTTAACAAACCTACCAACACAAGAGCCAGACTATTCCTCATATCCACGCGTGCCGGTGGACTTGGAATAAACTTAACTGCGGCGAATAGAGTGATCATATTTGATGCCAGTTGGAATCCTTCTCATGATGTGCAAAGTATATTTCGAATATACAGGTATTTTTTTTTTCTTTTTAAGATATCTTAATTTTTTTATCATTTATTTTGAATTGTTTCCAGGGTTAGTTATGAGCTGAAAAATTAAAATTAAATAGTAAAGTTAAAAAGTTAATAACTTTTAATTTAATTAATTTTGAATAGCAGTTTTAATTTTATTAATTATTTTTAAAACAAATTTTAACTTATTAACTTTTTCAAAGTTAAATTTTATGCGTAAAAGAAAAAATGAAAGAAAATACATTTTTATATAAAAAACAATGTTTTGGTTATTTCATATTAACTTAATTTACAAATAAATTATTAAATTTATTTAATAATTCATTGTAGAATAACCTAATGTTTAAAAATTATGACATTCTAGTATAATATATTTTATTTATCCATTTAGATTCCTTGCAAGATACAAGCAGACTCCTGCTCCGCTTACAATGTTCATTACACTTATTAACTAAAGATTTACAACAACGCAAGCTATACAAAAATTATATCTTGATAGAAAGAGAACATTTATTCCATTTATTCTTACATTTACACATCTGTTTCTGTCGCACTTTTTTTTTACTTCTGCACAGTCATTCATTTATATTCACTCTGCGTACTCCACCCCCTCAATATTTCTACTTTTTGTCTCTTTCTTTTTTTCCTTAAGCTATCTTATCTTTCCATCCATAACTCCCCTTTTTCCTATTTTCCTAAGATTTTCTCTATTATCTTATGCCAACCTTTTTCCACCTTCCAATATACATTTTTTCCATATATATTTCCATGTCTCATTATTCCATCCACACAGTCTACAACTCTTCTCAACCTCATCTTTCCTATACTTCCTCTCTTTCATTTTTATGTCCACTCTCAGATTCTTCCTTACGGGAGTGGTTCAATGACACACAGTACAATTGGACACGTTGCAATTGCACACAGTTGCTTTTGGACAACACATTTTTGTAAAATTTTTAACACGCACACATGCATATGAAATTTGTGTGCGCGCGCGTGTGTGTGTGCGTGCCCGCGCGCAAAGCATTCTTTGCACCACATGGGTTTGCGATTTTTTATGCAAAACGAGTTGCCGCTTCTTAGGCTGGTATTCATAATCTGATCTTATATTTAAGATTATCTTAAGGACTGTCTTAAGGTGGCATCAGCCAAACAGAGCCGTTTTAGCATCTTAAAACATTACTTGAGACGATCTTGAAATAAGATTCGACTATGAATATTGGCTTTTAGATGTATCAACAGTCATAATTTATGAATATTTAGATACGATCCGCTTGACTGTGCGCAAAAGAACTGTGGACAAAGGAACTGTGTGCAAATGCACTGTGTTCATTGTAACAAATGTTTAATTAACAAAGTTAATAACAAATTTCACATGCATGTGTGTATGTGTTAAAAATTTTACAAAAATATGTTGTGTCCAAAAGCAACTGTATGCAAATGCAACTTGTCCAATCGAACGGTGTGCAACTTTATGTGTCCAATAGCATGGTGTGTATTGTGCGTAAATGAAGGCTTCTCCTTCCTTACACTCTTCAGCAATCTCTTCAACTCTTCTTTAATAATCTGCCCTTTTTTTGGTAAACTCTCCGTCAATCTACTTCTCTTAAATAACTCCTTTATCCCTCTTTGCTCACTTTCTTTTGTCCTCTGCTCATGCTCCTTTTCCTTCCTCTTTCCTTTGCCTAACAACTTCTCTATACTCCCCATACTATTCGTCCTCTCCTTTACTAATCTTTCCAAATTTGACGGCCTCCCTTTTTTCTTAATCTCCTCTCTATTTCTCTCCACTCCTCTGTCCTTCACTTCCTCCGTATTTCTTTATCCCTATTTCTACTAACGGACACGCTTCTATCCTAACACATTCGCTTGCTTCCTCACGCTTACCCGACCATCCACTTACGGTGCTGCCATCGGCTCATCTATTCACTTTGCTCGTACGCTCTCGTCTCTATGCCTTCTCTATATCCCGCGCTAACTCTAACTTTCTAAGCAATTTCTGTTGTTTTTTAATTTTACCCTATCTCAACTTTTTTCCGAAAAAAACCTTTTCTTACCTACATTCACCTTCACCCTAGCTCTCCCCTGTCCTTTAGCCACTTCTTTCTCGTAACTCAACTTCTTTATTCCTCTCACACACCAGCACAATTCTCTTACACCTGTCATTTATTCAGTCACCAGAAATGGAAGTTTTCTAATATAATTTAATATAAATAATGCTTTTTTAAAAAATAATCTTAATTTTGTTTAGTTAATTTAATTTTAATCAACTTTTAACTGACTTAGTTCTTTGTTTATGAATTTTTTTTAAACGTAACTAAATTATACATAAGTTTTATAATATATTATTAATTTAGCTAAAAAATATATAAATTTATCTAATTCTGATCATTTTTTATTTCCAATATAATTGATTATTAGGTTTGGGCAGAAGAAGCCGTGTTACGTATATCGATTTCTCGCGGCGGGAACAATGGAAGAAAAAATCTACAATCGCCAAGTTACAAAGCTTTCACTCTCGTGTCGCGTTGTGGACGAACAACAGATTGAACGGCACTACAGTAATCATAATCTAAACGAGTTGTACATGTGGGAGGGATATAATGACAAGGAGAAACCTACGTTGAATTTGCCGAAAGATAGGTTGCTAGCAGAGATATTCTTGAAATTCAAGGATATCGTAGAAAATTATCATGAACATGATTCTTTATTGGAAAACAAGGTAAGACTTTCTTTTACAAAATTAATGAATTAAATTGTAAAATCCCTTTTTAAGCCAATGTTAGAATTCATTAAAACTCATTTTTGAAATTAAAATTTTTGTATTTGTGTATAAGAGAATACATACCATTGCTTGAAAAACAGTTGCAATTCTCAGGACAATCCAAAATTTTGTCCGTTAACTTTAATAACATATTATGTTACAAATGCGGTGGATCGGCTATTTCCTGTGAGTGCGAAGAGAGACACACTCGCACGAGTGGGAATAGCCGATACGCACATGTTACACATGATATCTTTTGTCATCTGTGCGTCGAAGTGTAGTCCTTGAATACTCTTAGGTCCTTACGAATTGACAAATGATTAGATTCACAAAAGCGACGAAGCGTCGATAATTCTACGAGAGTTAGGGCCTAAACACAATGCCAGGCAACAGGCAATAGGAACAGAAATAATGAAAGAGAGAAAGAATCTCTCTCTTTTTCTTTTTCTTTATTTCCTGTTCTTATTGTCTGTTGCCTGGCATTGTGTGATGGCCTTTATGCGTGTCGAGGGATAACATGTGTGTGCGAGTGAAATAATGAAGTTAGACATATTTAAAGTTAGCTAGTCGTGGGTTAAATTAGGTGATAGTGCTGTAAAGTTGGAAGGAATACTCTTAGACCATATACTTCTGGACTACGCATTGCCTATGAAAACTGTTACCGAGTAAGGAAAAGAGCTAGTGCCTTCTCACGCGTGTGACAAAGAAACAAAGCTTCTTCGAGGGAATAAACGGTGCCAAGTCTGCATAAGAGGCGATACACAGTCCAGTAGTATATGATCTAAGGGAATACTTATCTTACACCATCTATTGGGGGCACAAAAACAATGAAGTAATGGTTTACTTGCATAGGATAACTGGGTTGTGTTAATGGTGACTTTGCGAACGGGAGAAGGCCACGAAAAAGACCACTTTGTACGACGCACATGTAACAAAAAAAATTTTTTAAGCAACCTTTACATGAAATTTTTATCCATAATATATACAAATATTATAATTTAATTGTTGTGAGCGTTTTTGCTCTGAACGGGAGTTCTTCCCGAAATAGATCTGGAGTTCGCCTGCCTTAGGGGTTAGGATCCGAAGGGGAGAGGATTCGGCTCGTAGGTTGATTGAAAAGATGGCTTCTTGCTTGTTCTGCTTTCGGTCTTTCTTCTTGTCTCTGGTTTACAATTAACTGTGCTGCGCGTACGGTGTTAGGTGACACTCGCGATAAGCATAAATCAACGTGCTTACGTCGTGCGTGTGTTGTTATTACTCTCCGCTTGGTCATGGTGTGGTCGCGCTTATATTCGCCGTTGTGGCGCAATTTCAGGTGGCCAGTGACCGGGCGTCGGTGGCTTCCACGAGGCAAAGCGTTTCGACACTGGAACTCACAAGGGAACCTCGCGAACCCGTAAATTCTGATTTTAATGAAACTTGGCATAAATGTGAATACATGAATTTAGAAATTTTTAGTTGGTGCCCAAAAACGGTTTGAAGGGGTAAAACCATCCTTCAAAGTTGAGACATTTTTGCGGTTTTTCGATATATCTTGTAAACTAAATAAAATATTAAAAAATGTTTCATACAAAAGTTTTACAGCATAAATACTCCATTTAACTACGCTATTCATTTTTTTAAAAAGAAAATTTTTTTGTAAAAAAATTTTTTTTTTAAATAAACAGCATAGTTAAATAAAGGTATTTATACTGTAAAACTTTCGTATGAAACATTTTTTTATATTTTGTTTAATTTACGAGATATATCGAAAAACCGCAAAAATCGTCTCAACTTTGAAGGGTGGTTTTACCCCTTCAAACCGTTTTTGGGCACCAACTAAAAATTTCTAAATTCATGTATTTACCCCCTTTACATTTATGCCAAGTTTCATTAAAATCTGAATTTTCGAGTTCGCGAGGTTCCCTTGTCAGTAGTCTTGCAGTTTAATTGTGCAGCGTACGGCCTTATTTCTAAGACGATACGGAATTGCTTCCGAGCGGTTCCGTATCGCGATGTTATAAGCTCACGGAAATTGCTTGGGACTTCCGTGAACGCGGCGAATTCCTGTGTGTCTTTCGAAAGAGGTGTTTCTCGTAACTTCTTTTCGAAAGATGATGCGTTTTGCATATTAATGTATCGGTTGTAATTTGGTTTACAACATAATAATGAATGCATAGCTAAGGAATAAACTTGTATAGGTACTTTTGAAATTAATTTCTCTATATGTATGTTTATATTTATGTAGCAGTTACGTTATAAATATTATAAAACATTATGGAATATATCAGAATAAAATGATAGTAGAACTTGAAAAACGCCGATTTGCAATGTATCAAAATTAGATTAAATATTTTTTTAGAAATATTTAATCTAATTTTGATACATTTTTTAAGAATATACATAGAGAAATATATAAATATGAATACGGAAATACAAATAAAACCTAAAAATATAACCTAAAGATATTTATTATGAGACATTTTTTAAAAGCTTATAATTTCTTAAATAGTAATTGTTAACTTAAAATTTTTAGTTTTATAATTAGTACATTCAATTACAATTAGTTTTACAATTAGTACAAGTTTTATTACTAAAATGTATTAACGGTTTAAATGTGTATTTTATTTACTACAATATTTTTTCTCAGATTTAAAATATTTGTGCGTTTTGAAAAAAATATCTTAATATGAGACAATGGATTCTTTTGATATAAAATAGTCTTATATTAGAAAATTAAATGTGAAAAAAACATTTTTAATTAAACATCTTTTTATTTATTATAATTACGTAAATGTAACATCACAAGCAGTTGTATTAATATAAAAAGTGGAAAATAAATAATAAAAAATAAAGACTTTAAATTAATCTTGTAGATTAAAAAAGACAAACTTATTTATTTAAAACTAAAAATTATCTTTTTTAAAGGACGCGCAAGAACTTGTCCAGATTATCTGTCTCTGATCTTATATTGTACTTTATATTAGAAACTTTTTAATACCTTATATTAGGAACTACACAAACTATACAAATGCTAAAATTATGTGTTTAAAATATCTAAGGTAACGATTAAAATGCAATGATTATACTTGAGGTTAAAATCATATTAAAAATGAATATTAAGCTATTATATTATACAATTGTACTATTAAATTGTGTTATTTACAACGTTAAATAGCACATTAAAAATTTTTGCTGATATAAACAAAATCGTTATACACATTGTCATACACGTGCACTATGCGATTGCCACTTACGTATGATTGTATGATTATCAGTTACTAATATAAGACAGTGACATGAAAAAATCTGGTCACATTTGTAAAATGATTAGGTGCCTTATAATAGACATTCTTATCTTATTTGACAATTCTTAGGGTATGTGTCGTCCCACGGTACATTTTTTGTGTAATGCATAATCGCGTAATTATTAAGAGGCGTTATGTGTTTTTTTATGCAAAAATTGTTTTTATAATATATCTTAAATGTATTACAAATTTGCATAGCTAATCGCGACTTTTGTTATTTCTGTTAAAATAATTTAAAATGATATAAAGATATGATTGTTTATTGTGTATGTCGTAAAATTTTTGTGAGATATATGGAAATTAATTTTGCGTAAGACAAAACAACTTGTAATGTTTCTTATTGATTACATGAAAAATCTGTGTCAAGGAATTGAATATATATCATACATCCCCTTATATATCATACATCACATAGAATATAATTATGAATTATTTTCCTAAAATATAGTTATGTGATTTCCTAAGACATAGATATGTATATATTTGAAATTTTAATTATTAATAATTCAATTATTAACCCTCAAGCTTTGTCTGCAATACTACGTTAGTTGTTGGTTGTAAGAAATCTAGTTATCTTAGCCAATTATAGTTGATTTTAGAGAAGAATAAGCGAACATGATTGATTAAATTTCTTACGATTAGCGATTAACGACTCATTGTAAACAAGGCTTCAGGGTACATACTATAAAAAAGTTATGATTAGTATACATTTGGGTTAGTGTAACTCATAAACTTTGTTAGCTTATATTTTTGAGTAAATTTAATCAATTTTAACGTTTTTTTTTATCAAAAGGAAAAAATCCAGAATTATGATGGTTTTAGTTAAAAAGTTGAAGATATTATATAAAAGAAAATTTTAAAAAGAATGAGAAGAAAAAATTTTTGTAAAAATTACTTTTAAACGCCTGTATTTATTAGAAAAAAAATAAAATAAAAAAGGGGTAATCAATGGAAAGATGAAAAAGTAAATTTTAAGAATCTGAACAGATTTTTTATTCTGTTCTAAAACTATATTTATTTGGCGATATTGTGATATTTTTTGATGTTACCGAAATAATGCGTAATCGCTAGGCATCAATATTACAATTTGTTTTGCCATAGGATTTAATCGGTTAATAGTAGCGTTTTCGCGAAAAATTTAAAGTTGGAAAAAAATTTATAATAAATTATTAATATATTTGCAATTTTTTAATATAAAAAAACGTGAAATACATTTTTGATATAAAAAAATATTTGTAAATACACTCACTCGAAAAAAAAGCGGTACACCTAAAAATTGTCAAAAAATCACTAAACTTCCAATGACGATAACTACGCGAGTAATAAAGATAGAAAGGTTTCTAAAAAAAGAATTTAAAGCTTGAAATGTTTACTTTAAGAATTGATTTAGTAAAATTTTGCATAATAATTTTTTTCAAAATGGCGTATGACAAAGCGAGAGCATGCGAAATTGAGAAATATTGGTCCGAGTTCGCGACAATCCATGGCGTGAGGCAAGTATTGAATAAAAAGGCAGTTTTTTACTTTAAATGCGCATATCTCAGCGAAAAATCATCGTATCGAGACGAGTAAAAAAGCATTTTGAAGGGAAAACTCTGTACTATCGCATGCTTTTTATCCCATTAAGTTGCGATACTTGCCTCACGCCATGGATTGTCGCAAACTCGGACCAATATTTTTCAATTTCGCATGCTCTCGCTTTGTCATACGCCATTTTGAAAAAAATTATTATGCAAAATTTTACTAAATCAATTCTTAAAGTAGACATTTGAAGTTTTAATTTCTTTTTTTAGAAATCTTTTTATCTTTATTACTCGTGTAGTTATCGTCATTGGAAGTTTAGTGATTTTTTGACAAATTTTAGGTGTACCGCTTTTTTTTCGACTGAGTGTATTTTAATAATTTAGTATTATTAATTTTTTTTAACTTTCAAATTTTCACCATTAACTCATTAAATCCCATGGCCAAACAAATCACGATATCGATAAAATATTAACGCGGTTCCTGGCAGCGTTCTTAGCAATGATTTTTGCAACAAAAAATTGCAAAAAAATTTTTTAACAATTTGGTTATAAACACATTAATAAATAATCATCCTAGACTAAAATAAACCGCACTAATCAATTCTACGCGTAGAACCACGACAAAAACATGTATAATATGTCCATGTCAATACCCTCATTTATTATAAAAAATTTATAAACGATTTCTATATGTATACATTTTTGCGCTGTCCAATTAACTGCGTTAACTTTTTTGATATCGCGATTTGTTTTGCTGTGGGATAAAACAGTTACATGCACGCATTAGCGGATTCTGACGTTAATAATGAGAGGAAGAGGATAATAAAATTTTTTGCTGAACATCATATATTGGATATCGGACAGTTTAAACACAGTAAATCCTATGCATAACGCCCGCGTTAATCGGTCTGCATCATTTTATTTAATTTTTTTAACGGATCCAGTAAGACTAATTTTTTATTTTTGAAAGGGGAGGTACCCCTCCCCCTAGAATCCGCCGTACATGCACATAGAATTTGTTTATAAATTTTTTGTAATAAATGGGGATATTTACATGGACATTTTATACATGTTTTTATCGGTTTTTTGCGTTGAATTAATTGGCATGATTTATTTTAGTCTAGGATAATTTGGTAATTTGTTAATAACAAATTGTTAAAAAAATTTTTGCAATTAACTTTTTATTGCAAAAATTATTGCTAGGAACGCTGCCAAGAACTGCGTTAACACTTTTTTTACTTGTTTTGCTATGGGACTTAATGAGTTAAAGTAACAAATAACTTTATGTAAACTTTACGCAAAAACAATTAAAATCATTTTTATGTCAAATTTAATTTTACTTAATTTAGCAGTTTTGTGACGTTCCGTACACACTGAGTGAAAAATACTCAAGCGCTGAATTTTGATGCTTGCCCTTCAGCTCCTAAGGACACAATGTCTCTGCCAAGCGGTGGATTAATGGTTGGAATTCTAAAGTTTTCTTCTTTATATCTGGCTTTCCACCTTTCTCCGTTTAAAAACAGCGCGCATTTTTAAATTTGCTCAGGTTACGCTAATCCAGATAGTACTCTGAGGGTTAAGAAAATAGCACGAGCAAGTCTTAACATCGTACTTGTTTTTCATGTTAATAGCAGTCGATGATATAAATATAACTATAGAGAACAGTTTTCAGAACCCATCTGATGTAATATTTGAATTTTGTTCAATGTTTAATTATGCAAAACACGTATAATTACATCAATTTGTTCTAGTATTATCATAATCTATATCCAAGTAAAACAACAAATCACAATAATATCAAAATGACAAAAATAAATCATGATTGATTGAAAAGTTACTTTTAATAATTATTTTGGAATCATTTTGGCGTTATATTTTGGTGTCATAATAAACTGTTTGTTTTGCTTCTACATAAGTATGTATTTTCAAATTTACTACACGTTAGAAATTATAAAACATTTCTGTTGCAATATTTTACATGACATTTTAAATAATTCTTTTGGAATTTTATATAAAATGTGAAAAACTGAAATTTTTCTGTGAAAAATGAATAAGAGAAATGATTATATTCCATGATGTGACAAATTATATTTATATTTTAATAGGCTGAAGAAGAATTAAACGAAGAAGAACGTAAACAGGCCTGGTTGGAATATGAAGAGGAGAAGAAAGGAAAACCGCTAATAAATCCAATGAATATGGCTTATCAAAATAATATGCTTTTGCAACAATATAACATGATGATCAACTCCATGCAGTCTAACATTATGTCTCAAAATATGCCTATACAGAATATGGCAGAGTATGACAATCTCCAACAGCTTATTCGTAAGGATGTAAGTACTTAATGTTATTATATAATAATATTCTGTGTATGCATGCATACGTACGCGCGCGTATATAAAATCAAGAGTAACGAAATTTTTTAAATAATTTTTTGATTTTAATTATATTTAAATATTTACATATGCTTTAAGCACGTTTTGTATGAATATTAAACATTCATATTTAACTTTAATTTTAATATTCTCTATTTTTGTTTCTTTTATATATGGTGTATGAAAAATTACAGTCAAGGTTTTTTTCCATGATTTGATTTTATTCTTTTTTTTTATTTATGCATGTAACTTACATTTTTTTGGAACTATACTTTGTCCAACGAAAGAACTCGAAGCGCGCATAAATGGAGCGGAGTGGTGAATTAGGGCAAATAAAACGTAACGCTTTACATGAGCTGTATTCGGAAACGTCACCTGAGTACTAAAATATAATTTTATCCTTGTTTCACATTTGACGAATAACAAGAATAAAATGACACGTAGGGGCACTTGAGTGATGTTTTTAAACGCAGTCTTGATGTCATGTATATGATGCGCTTGGGCTCTCGGCTATTATGTCACTGTCAGCTTATTGAAAATTGTAAGGTTAATTTACTGTACACATGCGGATAGGAATACCTGGCCATATAAAGTTAACTGCGTTTTAGGATTTCTATAGTGCATGTACCATATTCTATAAAAGATCTGCTGAGAAAGAGGTTCCTACCCTCGTAGGTAGCCCCTACATTCTCAGCACGAACGCGCCAGCCCGATGTGCTGATACGCGGATTCTCCAGCAGCTTCAGAACCGCGACCGCGTCTACGGGAGGATCCAGAATCCACATCGCAGTCTTGTACTGCTTTTGCAGCGCCTCTAGTCCCATCACCCTGAGCCTGGTGCCCTCTTATGGCACGATATCACTGATCCGGCTTTCCAGCCATCTCAGTGACTCCGTATCCGCGCACCTTATCACCATGGCTCCCGCCCTCAGAGAGGGTCGTCGAATCTGGACAGGGTGATGGGACTAGAGGCGCTGCAAAAGCAGTACAAGACTGCGATATGGGTTTCGAATCTTCCCGTGGGCGCGGCCGCGGTTCTGAAGCTGCTGGAGAATCCGGGTATCAGCACCTCAAACGGGCGCGTTTGTGCTGAGAGTGTAGAGACCTACGAGGGTAGGAACCTCTTTCTCAGCATCCCTGAGTTCAGCGTACTTACGTTTAAGGTGTTAGACTACAGACCTCATCTTGAGATTACCTTTAAGGTGATCGGTTTACCCTAGAATAAGAAGAGGAGTCAGGTCTTAGAAATCGGATCCTCTGGATTTCCTTAGAAACCGCACCCTTCAGCTGCGCCAATTGCTCAACAGTTATCGCTGTATCAGCGTATCTCTTCGCGACGATCATTCTCGTCAGGGGTCCGTGGCGTCCGCGTAAACATGGATCCTGTGCTTCTTTTTTGCCTCTCTTCCGTTGATTGTGGGGTCTCGTTGAGGCCCTTCCGGCGCTTGTTGCCGGAGTTCCCCGAGTTCCCCCAACCGGTGTACGGGGGATAATAAGGTCGAGGTTCCCGGAATGGCGGAGGCTCGGCCCGAATCTGAGCCCTCCCTCCCTTTTGCTCCTATGCCTTCTTCCTCTCGACATCCGACACGGCTGGGGGGAGTCTTAGACCGGGCCTGAACTCGAGCCTGGGCCTGAGCCTCCTTTCTCCGCTCCCGAGCTCTCTTCCTTCTTGCGGCTCCGGACCGTTTCTTTTTACAAAGTTCCGCTTTCTTTGCTGCGACGCTCTCTGCAGTTTCAGTGCTGCCCGTGCTCCCAGAGGTCCGTTCAGCGCCGATTCTTCTTTGTTTTCCGCAGTCTTGGTGCTTCCCGTTCTCCCCGAGGCCCATTTAGCTCCCAATCCTGCTATTGCCATTCTTCCGGAATCCTCAGGCGAAGCCTTCATCGGGGTGTCTTTTCTGAGTTTTAAAAAGTTTAATTTTAGATTTTTCATAAAGTTCCCACGAGCAGCTAAGGAAATATACGGTCCACCCACGCAGAGCCCCGCATGTGTGGGTAAGCTAAATACTCTGGGGTTTTGTCCGGTTTCTCAGAGGCATCGTTCGAGACACTGCTCTTCCAGTGCCACGCAGCTCTCGCCACGATGGCTTCTAGCTTGGCTTGGGGAATTGATCTGCGGTACCGGTTTTCCCGCCCTTAGGCAGATTTTACGCCCGCCGAGGTCGGTTACAGCCGTTACTACTCGGACGGTCCACCTTGACACATGGGGGTTTACGCTCGGGCCAGGGTCTTCCATCCAGGCGTCCTCCGATCCGCCACCTGGAGACGCGCTTGATAGGTACTCAACTTACGGGGAATTAATCGATTACAAACATAAATTATTTGCAGGACAATAAGCTTATGGACATGTTGTTCTGCGAATAATTTATTTTTGTAATCGATTAATTCACTTGAAAAGGATCAAATTCTGTGGTAGAAACGTGAGACTATGATTTACAATAAAATATTACCAGTTTGTCGACTATTAATTTACTCATTTTTGGCTAATATTTATTGTTACCTATCTGGTTTCGTTTTTTTTTTTTTTTTTTTTTTTTTTTTTTTTTTTTCCCAAAGAAGATAATGGTGTTACCAAAAATCTAGCAATATTCTAGGCTTTTGTTATTGTAAAACTATAAAGTTTTGATAATTATTGAGAGAAATGCTTATAATGCTAACGCAGAGTGTTATTTGTTAATTGTACAATTTATTATTACAAGAATATTTTACGTACACAAACGTTTCGGCCATTGGTTTTGGCCAACTTGTGATTAATCCTAAGCATATAATTATTTCATTTACATATTGACGCAGACAACCTTTTCAATCTTGTTGTTACAATAATTGTTGTTGTCTCCTTATTTTGAAAAAAACTTATAGAGGAGGTTTACGATCCATTATATACGGAAGTAACTTTTTAAACTGATGGCGACGCACGTCAGGGTCTAATCGTTTCAACTTCCTTACTTTGGTCTTTATTTAACATCTGTTATATGTATGAATTCAGAAAAGTAATATAGATCTTACTTTTATTTTGCAACATCTATACTTATTTCTTACAATAAGTTTATTACGCTGTGGTTGAACGAAGACATATAAAATTTTGAATATTAGCAGAAAAATGCACTCATAATATGAAATCGATCCGTTCGATAAGTATTTTAATATTTATTGATATTCTGGCTCCACGTTATTTATTGCTGGCAAGTAGCACGAACGAAAATTTATCTACTCTGAGAAGTATCTCTCTCTGAACAGAATATAGTATTAAACTTTAAACTTGATTAATGTTGATAATGTCTTAACATTTATTTTATTTTAATTATAATAAAACTTTGATTTATAACTAAATGAGTAACTTGAAGGATGGTTTTTCGTGTTTATTTGATTTTTGAATTACTACAGAAATTAATTGAATTTGTTTGTTTGGTTATTGAAATAGAAGAAGAATAGAGGTACACGTAACTAATAAGTTGCAAGTTGAAAAAGCTATGTGAAGAGTTATTCACAAACACCGTTATTCTTAATAACAGTATAACTATTGAATTTGAATGTTACTGTTCCCCAGGTACTTTTTCTGATTTTGACGAGAATACACTTAAAAATCAAAGTTTTTTTATTACATTTTCTTATATTTAAACTCAATATTGACTCTTATATTTAAATTATGTTTTTGGGAAGTTTTTGAGAATGGTTGTACCTGAATAAATATCGCCACTGGCTACACTCTTTTTTATTATTCTTGATTTCGTAATTTTGAATATTTCTGCATATTGTTACGTCCGGCGAGGCCAAGGATCGAATTGTTTGTATTTTCTATTTAATTTACTATTATGATTTCCTATTCTCTACTCCGCCGAGTGGAAACGGAGAGAGATCGCGAGGAACAGCGGGTAAGGAAAATAATAATTCCCGGCGGATTCTTTTATTTGACTAATTTATTCGAATTCCACTATAGAGATGGTGGCCTTGATGACTGTATCGGCGGCGACCATCTTGTCATCGATAATGGTGGGCTTTTTGTAGCCGCGCGGTGAGAGTCTGAGAGTGGTACTCCCTTGGGCATAGGCAGGGCCCGGAACAGTTGTTGGGCGAAAAAGATCACGCGGCAAAGGCAAGGGTTGAGGCGAGGGTGCTGTCAGGGCTACTGGCAGTGGTCGGTCGAAAACACGGGAGTCAAACTCCCCATGTTCCACCAACTCGGCGTACAGCCGCCTCAGCTGGACTTTTCTACCGCCGCGCCTAGATCTTCCCATCTGCAGGGAAGAATGCCATTTCTTTGATTCTCTCAGTTTATTTTATATCGAAAATAAGTTTTGCGAATCTTAACTTGTTAATAAGAATTTAATTCCGCGAGTACGCTAGCGGGTGGCACGACCGATAGGTGCTTCGCACGACGAATTCTAGCGCTGGATCACTAGGAGGCGTGGATAGAGTGAGGATCGAAGGACATATACCTCGCACCATGAATTTGGGTGGAGGCGCCTAGTAAAGTAGCGGCGCCGTGTTCGGCGTCCGCTCCGGTGCTGTCAGTTTGTCGGAACGCGAACGCGCGTCGACTATCCCGCGCCCACGCTAAAGTCTTTCGACTTTCGCAGGGCCGGTTGACGGGGAAGGGTGTACACTTTTCAGCGCGCACCTTCCCGCACCGTTGGCTGGCTGTCCTCGAAGAGATAGGAGGGCGACAGAGAGAGATAAGCGAAAGTGGCAGGCGATCCTCCCGATTGCCGCGAGAGAACGCGAACGCGCTCACTCTGCGTGTGACGGGGGCCACTGAGTTCCTTGCGGAACTACAGTTCAGCGCCAAATTCGCAACTCTCACTGTCTGTGAGAGGAAGTAAAATTTCACGAAAGACCGAAGCACCACTGTCGCACGACACTCCACGCTTGGAGAACGGAACGCACACACAAAAAAAGAGAAAAGAAAGGAACTCGCTTGTCACAAATATAATCGCTTTAATAATTAGAATAAGAAAAGAGAGAATTAGCACCTTTACACTTGTCGGTTTCACACGTTGGTCGCACTCGCACGCACGCACGATCACGGCGATCGGAAATCGTTATCTGTAATATAACGGAACTGTTAATCGGATGAGGGAGAAATTGCCTTCTCTGGTGTTACAATTTATTCGAGAATTGAATGTATGCCAAGTCCTTTTGCTTGACACAAGAAAATATTAAGTCTTTTATGTGAAAATATTCTAAGTCTTTAAATCGAAAATATTCTAAGTCTTTAAATCGAAAATATTCTATGTCCAACGACTTTTCAGCGCGAGACGAGGAGGCAAAATCTCTGAATCTGCACGAAATCCGCGCCTTTTATACTCCCAACCGAGGGAGTTTGGGGGTGAAGAGCGTGGAAAGGGGAGCAAATCATCTAGTGCCCGTCACGTAATTTGGCAATTAACGAATTACCGTATACGGCACTATGGTCACCAGATGAAATTCCGCTTCCCCGTTCACAATTTTTGGTCGCGGGGTGTGTGACCGTCCCACGTTCCCTGCAATCGCCTGCATTCTTTACTCGAGTTTTTATGAGTGGAGAATGGATGGCGAGATTCTGGATCACGGAGGGACAGCGTGCTCCTCCGCGTGTTCGATCTCTTTTAATTCGCTTATCAATCAATTAAGGGCGTTGGGCCCCCAATATCCAACTTCGAACGGTCCCGCGCAGGCATGGCTACATCGCCGCCAGCGGGAGCGTTCGCCAGTTTCTTTTTAGAAGGCTAATTACTTCGTCCCGTTAATTGATTGATTTACGCGATTTCTACTAAATGCACAGGTTTGAGGCGCCTCAGGGGGAAACTGGCTAGGGGGAGGATTACTCTCCTTTTCGTGTCTTAACGATCTCTAGCGCGGTTCATCAAAAATTACTGCTTTTAATTAGAGTGTACGTGCCGATCGAGTGGCCCGCACGCTCGCAGCGCGTGATCGCTCGGGCCCGGCACAGTAAGTGCGTGAATCTGGCGGTGTGCGCGTTGTGTTGGCAACGCGTCATTGCAGGCCGCGATCCTTCCCTGGATCGTGACGGCCGGTTCGAAAATCTCGGCCGGACGTAACAATATTCACGTCAAAAGTGCCTAAAGCACTTGAATATTTTATTTTCTGTAACGCGAATATTTTAAATAACTAGAAAAATAAACTTGAAAAGTATTTTTTATATTTTAATATAAAAGTGATCTTGTGAGAAGTAAAATAGCGATTAAAAGTTGTCTACGGTGATATTAATGTTGTTATTTAAAATATATTTTATATTTTGTCAAGTTCATATTTTATTACTAAACTTGTTTATCAAGATCGTCTGACAAAAGACAATGTGAAAAAAGAATTCAGCAAGTTTGCAAATTTTTTAATAGAAACAAAGTTCTTAGAGCAATTTAAAAGTATTTCTGAATTAAAGTGATCATTTTGAATATATTGTAAAAAAAAATACAATAAACAGGTCAATATATCGAGCCAAGACAAATTGTCTTGGCTCGATATATTGACCTGTTTATTGTATTATTTTTGCTTAGCATTAACGAGCCCTTTATAATTGTTTGTATTGTGGTATTGTAAAAAAACTTTAGAAGTTTTTTCCATTTTTATTTTTATTGAAAAAACGCATTAACAAGAAATAATATTTTTTTGTTAGAATAGGAACTTAAAAACTTTATAATATGAAAATGTTTCTTTCAATATTTTTAAAATCTTTTTTAATAATATTTGCTTTTAATTAAAAATTTAAGGTTTTGCTACAGATTCTCTTACTTGCTCTTTTAGTTTAAAAAATGGAATATTACTGTTTGATTAAAATGGTTCGATACTGACTCTTTAGTCAATAGCACAACCAACACAAAATTTTTTCAAATTTATAGAAATAATCACTAAATTTATTTAATATTTTAAGTTGATAATTTACCCGATGTTTTAGTTGATTTTTATTATTTATTTTGTAATATTGGGAATTTAATTTATTACTTGGTTGATGAGCATTGCATCAGATCTTTGCGTACGCGTTAGCGTCGCATCGGCCTTCTGCTAGCAGAAAGGCATGTATAATCGCATAAACAGCATCGTACCTTTAGAACATATAGACATGGAAAGGGAATACTTGTTATTTTTGACAGAAAAAACATGTCCGGAGGAAGTGAGAGAGAAGATCTAGTTGTCTCTCTTTTGGATGTTTTATAACCCGCATACGTACTTTCGAGCAACTATAGTTACTTTTCTCTTGTGAGTTTTTGCTCGACAGTGCGCATGTGCGTTATGAACCATCTAAAAGAGAGGCAACTAGATCTTTTTTCTCACTTTCTCCGGACACATTTCTCTGGCCTCCTGTTCCTCTTTTATGTCTATATGTTCTAAGATCATGCCGCTTCTGAACGACAGGACTTGCTAGTATTATCATATTGTTACATCACTATTATTACTTTATAGTTATAATAAGACTAAATTTGAAGAATTTCAACACATTGTTGTACATTACTTTATTCTTCAACATAAAAACTCACTGATAGCTTAGTATGCGATGTGATGTTTTGACTTATTTGAATTGCGCGCGTTTATAAAGAGATTACCATGAAGCATGGAAAGAATGGCTGCGTTCAGCATAAAAAGCAGCTTTGCAACTGTTGTAAAATTTTTTAACACGACTGGTTTATACGTTTAGATTTAACAGGAACTAAGAACAAGAACCAATCGTGTTGAAGAATTTTACAACAGTTGCAAAGCTGCTTTTTCTGCTGAACGCAGCCAATATATGAACATAGCACAATGCAGAGGGGATGTGAAATTTGCAGTAAGGGGAGTGTAGCGCTATCTCTTTCTACCAGTTGACGTCGGCTATTTCCGCCATATACTCGATAATTCCCGAAACTAGATATACTTTATATCCGCTAAGTCTCAAATAAAAATGAAATGCAATCTTTGAAAAATTATTATGCATAAGCTATAACGCAACTCTGATATCTTCGGTTACGTTCGTTGATGCCGACGGTAGAAAGAGACGATGAACGAATAAAAAAGGAGAGCATTCTCGCTTCCCTTACCGTACGTTCAACAGCCCTCTCGCCCATTGGAGTATCTTATACTGTGTCCATATATTCTTTCGTCCATGCCATGAAGAAATTACTTTTGGAAATGATATACACTACATTTTCAATATTTCATTTATACGATTCAATATTTTTGATGTTTTGTCGGCAAACTTCTACGTAACTTATATTATTGTACAGTTTGTGATTTTAAGTTTAGTGGCTAGTTTTTGAATTTGCTTGACCAGTTTTTTCCAAAAGTTATCATATGATTTCTGTTATAATATTGAGAGACTCCCATAGGAGCAATGCTAAAAAAATGTTCAAAGCTTGTTAGCCAAAATTTTGTCGACAACATGAACTGAAATTTCAGCAAAAGATATATTTTATATTAAATAACAACCTATCCAAGTCTTATTGCAGTCTCTCGTGTTTTATTTAGAATTAGATCGAACTATCTTAATTACGCAGGATTTGGTTTTAAAAAATTTAATTGAAACTTCTGATAACTTTTTTAAATAATTTTTAATTTGTATTTCTTTATTTTTTTTTGTACAGTATACTATACGAAAAAATTTACTACCAGAATCTATCAAAACTGTCTAATATATGACATTTCTGATTTTTCAAAATTTTGGTAGGTTTTGAAAAATTGAAAATGCTACTATGTTAGATAGGCTGTGGCAGTGAAAATTTTTCCAACTTTTACTATCCGATTTTGATGAAAAAAGAATGGT
Organism: Monomorium pharaonis; assembly: GCF_013373865.1. Classification (NCBI taxonomy): domain Eukaryota; kingdom Metazoa; phylum Arthropoda; class Insecta; order Hymenoptera; family Formicidae; genus Monomorium; species Monomorium pharaonis. The sequence continues at coordinate 35,397,348 of NC_050467.1, read as the reverse complement.
ACGCGTGATCTGTGTATATATTTGTTGAACAATTGTCAAATAAACAAATTATGTATAATTTGGAATAATTTTCAGTATCCCAATGCGACACCGGAGCAGCAGAAACTGATAACGAATCGAGCCTTAATGGAAATGTATAATTATTGGGAGAAGCAAGCCACATTATACAATAAGCAACAACCAATGCGAGCCAATCAAATTTTGCCGGTAATTTTCTATTTTGTGTATTTTATCTATTAGCATGATATATTTAACAAGATTAATAGTAATTAATTAAAAAATTAAATTTTAATTTTCACAAAAATTGTTGGGTATCGACTTTCGATTAAAAAATAAATAAATACTACTTTACACAATATTATATTAAAATAGTACATTATACAAAATAGTACATTATGTAACAAGTACGGGAAGTTGGCCACGAATACGAGGAGTGGAAGACGAATTTGTTCATCCACATGAATGGACAATATTCGAACTGCATGAGTTGCATATATTATTTTATGTTACAAGTACGTAGAAAGTGGTGGAGGCGAGAGCGGAATCAAGGCGGAGGGTTTGTGGAGAGTGGGGCTTCGCGCAAATAAAAAAAGATTATTTTTAAATAGTTTTGTAATAAACAAAATTTTTTTTATGTTTCATAATATTTATCTTTGTTGTGTACATTTAAATATGTATTTTTCTTTTGGGTTTTGTGTAAAAGATTTTCTATAGTTTCTTTCGCAATTTGAACGATCTCTAGAGGTGTGAGTTTATCACTTTTGGCTTTATGACGTTTTTGGTATTCAGCTTTAGTTTTTTATTAATCACTGATTGTATTATCATATGAACTGTTTTTATGTAATCTTGATATGATTTTGCTGAGTGACACGAATTAACAGGTTAGCTAATACAATAATAATATATAAATTTTTTGGCCGATAAATGTTTTAAACATATAGATTAATTTAAGACGTGTGTGTGCGCGCGCGCGCGTGTGTGTGTTTGTGTGTCTGTCTGTCTCTGTTTTTAACAAAAATGTTTTCTTTGATTTTTTTTTTATAATACAAAATGTTCACAATTAATTGGCAAACACGTTTTTTGCGAAGCTTGCGTTTTTATTGAAAAAAAACTGATGACAATAGGAGATAGTATATCATTCTAAAGTGGCGTGTGTTTAATTGTATTTTGAATTCTGTACTTTCACCAAGCTAGATTATTGAGATCACCAAAGTAAATTGTTATAGTGGGGAGGGGGAACGTAATAAGTACTATTGCTCATGAGAAGAGATTAAGATGAGCACAAAAATTCCATACTGTTCTGTGATATCAGCACAATAATAACCAAAATATTAATTTTTTAAATTATTATGAATGCGGTGAAAAAGATATTCGAACCATTTGAGCTACGATATGGTCCATTATATCAAGCATTTACTGCCGGCGGTCCGTCAGCAGGGGAGTAAGCGAAGCACGAACAACGACTATAGCTCAAGTGGCTCAAGCGTTTCAGTTTAAAAATTAATATCACGTATATATATATATATATATATATATATATATATATATATATGACATGTTTAAATATAATAAAATTAAAATTATATCGAATTTTATCTAATAATTAACGAACTTAAAAAAATTAACAAACATTTATAAGAAAATTAAATTTTTGAAGTTGATAAATTTCTGTATGCCTATTTTGCTTTATTGTACTGTTTGCTGTTTAAAGATTGTATATACATTGGGCAAATTCGACGGTTTTTGGTAATTAATTACTTGTTAAGTATAGAGAAAATTGCAAAATAATATAAAACTTTTTGACACAGTTTCGTCTGTTTTATCATGATCGTTATATTAGTAATTACCAAACACCTGTATATAATAATACTTTTTATCTTACTAAAGCAAAACAAAACTATAACTTTAAATCAAGCACACATAATGTTTCGCGGCTGAGGAGCGGTGTTAGTATGTTCATCTGTTATGTTTCAATAATTTTACACTTGCAATTTAATTCAAGTATATTTACGCAACACACGACAGGAAAATGTAACGAACAAATTACAGTTTTATTTGACTGCAGTAGTAGGATCGCCTCGAAGTATCACAAGCGATGATTCTTGTTTTAAATACAAATGCGTTCTGTCTTCCGAAGGAAGGTATCGGAGCGGAAGATTCTCGCATTTTCCGAATCTAACTCCTACTCTTTTGAGGGGAAGGCAATTTGTTTTCAATATTGCCTTATAAAGCAAGATTGTGAATTCGGGCGATTCGCAAAGAGAGGCGGTTTAACTACATCTCGCATCCACGGAATGATCACGCACGAGTCATGGGGACGCTAGAGCCAACTATTGGCATTGTCGCAGAGACAAAGCTAATCTCCTGCTCATCCGTAAATTCCATGCCACGATTGGCCCGAGTAATAATGAGTATTGCAATTGTTCTATTCTGAACACATAAAAATAATTTTTTTTGTTTTTTTATATGAACTCGATTATTCTCCTTTACATTTTGTGAGGCTTTTACACTTTAACCCTTGCTTGACAAAGTGGCGTCCTTAGAGGGATCTAACGATAAACGCCTATAAATTTGACAATTAACGTCAAAATTTGCACACAAAGGTTTTAAGAATCGCTGATTTCAAAATCTCGTGTCGAAAATGCAAAATTCAAAATGACGGTCATGAAATATCCATATATAAGTGTAGAATTAAAATGGACAAATTTTACACAAAAACATTCTTTCAAAGATTTTTGGGGTTGTTGATTACGAATTTGATGTCAAAAATGCAAAATTCAAAATGGATCTAAAATGTCCATATATAAACGTAGAAATCTTTAGAAAAATGTTTTTGTATACAATTTTTACATTTTGTGATTCTACGTTTATATGAATACTTTAAGTTCGTCATTTTGAATTTTGCATTTTTGACATCAAATTCGTAATCAGCAGCCTCAAAACCTCCTAAAAGAATGTTTGTTTGTAAAATTGGTACAGTTTTATATATGGATATTTCTACGTTTATATATGGATATTTTAAATCCGCCATTTTTTGATCCGCCATTTAAAAATTTTGCATTTTTGACATCAAATTCGTAAATCAGCACCCTCAAAAACCCTTAGAAAAATGTTTTTGTGTAAAATTTGTACATTTGGATTCTATGTTTATATATGGATATTTTAAGTCCGCCATTTTAAATTTTGCATTTTTGACATCAAATTCGTAATTAGCAATTTAAGAAATCCTTAGAAGAATGTTTATGTGTAAAATTGGTACATTTTGATTCTACGTTTATGTATGGGTAATTTTAGGTCCGCCATTTTGAAACCGTTATTTTGCATTTTTGACATTAGATTTAAAATCAGCGATTTTTTAAATCTTTATATGCAAATGTTGATGTTAATTGCATAAAAACTGTCTAATTTATAGACGTTTATTGTCGGGGTTTTCTAAAGATCCTGCTCTGTCGAGCGAGGGTTAATTCTAAAAAAAGCTTATTAAAACAGGGAATGTTGGTAAAATACTTTAGAATCCCCCTTTTAAAATTATGTAATTTAATGAATGATCTGCAAGTTTTATTATCATTAATCTTATGCCATTACAAAAACCTTTATTGATATAAAAATTTCTTATTTCTTATTTCTGAATTCTCAGGGAATTCTCTTAAAAATTAGAATAAATTCCCTGTACATACACACGCACACACGCGCGTGCGCGCGTGTGTGTATGTTACGTATGTACGTATATGCGTATGTATCGTACATAATTTTCATAACACATAATATTTTACAGAATTATCAGCAAAGACCGCAAGCCACGACTTTTCAACAGATGTCATCAGTATCAAATAACAGCAACGTACACATAAATGTAAGTGTAATTTTAAAATCGAGAATTGTACATTTTTTAAATATATTTACTTATTATTTGCACAATTTTTTAGCAACCAGTCTCGCAGTTAAACACACTGCTTTCGGGAGGGCAATCGATGAATTATGTAAACGTGAATAAGCCTGCGCAATCGAATGCACAGATGGGAGGAGATTTACTTCCAAATATATTTACATATCGAAATACTCCATCTTCCAACAACAAAGGCGGACAGACGGACCAAGATGTAATAGAGGTACACTAGATTATTTTATTCAAGTGATATCTGAAATTTTCAGGAAATTAATTTCTTATTCTTAGAATATTTGATATGTAATGGGATTTTATTAGGTACTTATTATTAGGTATTTATAAGGAAATTTTTCAAATTTTACTCTTAAATTGTATCCTTTGTCTACACATTTCTAGGCAGCTTCTGCATATATAATCGCATTTAATTAATTTTTATTATGTTTACAAGTATAAAAGAATTCTTCAACTCTCTCTTACATTTATTTTAAAAGAAAAAGAATATATATACGAAAAAATAATTTAAAAGTAACTTTGTAATAATAATGTTTTAAAAATCAATAATTAAAAAGATTAGTATTTAACTAAACGTGAATATCAAGATATTCTCCTTATTAACACTTGAACATGAATGATTTCATTAGTGAATTGTTTTATTCGTTAATGACACAGGCACACAAAAAAAAGTGGTTGGTCCGGCGCACTAGACTAGTCAATCCTTATGTATTTCAACCCGCTGAATCCGAATTCAAGGTCAGAATTGCAAAGTTAGCTTGCATTTTTTAACCTTAAAAAAATTTTTTTTTTAATGTTGGTCCAGTGAACCAGACTAGTCTATTCTTATGTATTTTGACCCGCTGAATCCAAATCAAAGGTCAGAATTGCTGAATTGGCTCAATTTTTTCTAACCTCAAAAAAAATTTTTTTTTATAATGTTGGTCCGGCGGAACAGAATAATCTATCTTTATGTATTTTAACCCGCTGAATCCAAATTCAATGTCAGAATTGCTGAATTGGCACATTTTTTCCTAACCTCAAAAAACACCTTGTAAAAGCAGTTTGGATCACAAATGTATAATCCGGAACCTGCAGGCTTGCGTAACCACATTACTCGGGGAAAATTTTCCAGGAAACCACAAAAGTGAAGATTACAGCGAAAGGATAGCGGAAATGATGGAAAACTATAGAAAACTAGGTTGCCTAATGAATCTTAAGTTGCATTTCTTAGATTCTCATATCGATTACTTTCCAGAAAATCTAAGTGATTATAGTGAAGAACATGGAGAAAGATTTCATCAGGATATCAAGGAGATGTAGTATCGATATCAAGGCAAGTGGGATGTGAATATGATGGCTGATTTCTGCTGGACGCTCAAACGTGATGTCTCTGTGAAAGGAAAGAAACGTAAGAGAAAGCCATTACACAGAATCTTTGAGAATAAAAGAGATATAATAGAAAAAAGGAGTGAATTTTCTACGCTATTCATAGAAGCTTAAACTTGTCATACGTATTGAATTTTCCCCGGGTAATGTGGTTACGCAAGCCTGCACGTTCCGGATTATACATTTGTGATCCAAACTGCTTTTACAAGGTATTTTTTGAGATTAGAAAAAAATAAGCCAATTCAGCAATTCTGACATTAAATTTGGATTCAGCGGGTCAAAATACATAAAGGTAGACTATTCTGGTCCGCCGGACCAACAGTATAAGAAAAAAATTTTTTTTTGAGATTAGGAAATGCGAGCTAACTTTGCAATTCTGACCTTGGATTTGGATTCAGCGGGTCGAAATACATAAAGATTGACTAGTCTAGTCCTCCGGACCAATCACTTTTTTTTGTGTGCCTGTGTGATATGTGATAAGGCATATTTTTTTTTTTTAAATATAACTTTGTTTTAAATAAAAATTATATTTTAATCAAAGGGGGGAATTCAAAAATGGCTATTTTTGGCCCCGAACGGACACACTTTAAAACTTTTTTATCATTTTGGAAGTCTATATATTTATGATTATTTACCCAGCAAAGCACAGAGAAGTTTCCAAAAATAATAAAATAGGTCGTTTGAACGATTTACAAAATTACATTTTAATAAAGAATGTTAGATTTTATTACATATTCTTATAGTTTACCTCGAGAGCTTTCCAAAACACTATAATAAAAAATATTTTATTAAGAATTTTTTGAGTTATAAGGCTTGAAATTTCAAGCACATTTGACAGAAAATGCAAAATATCTTGAAAAAAAATTATTTTCTGTTATCTTACCGTAATATTTTTATGCGTAGAATAATGGGACGAGTCAATTAGTGTAAAACAAACATTTTTTTAATGTTTTGAAAAGTTCTCGAGGTAAGCTACAAGAATATGTAATGAAAAATAATTTTATTAAAGAAATTGAACATGACCTTTACGTAATCTTCAAACAACCTTTCAGGGTCAAACTAATGAAACCATTGTGTGATATGGCTCTTTCGAAATTAGGCAACTTTTGTCTGAAACATTTTTTGATAAAATTTATATTTTCCGAGATATTCCGATGTTTCCACCTTTTTGTTATACCCTGTACATTTAGTAGAACTTCTGAGAGGGAAGGGCGGAGATAATATTCAATACAATATTTAATGTCGAACATATGCGAAAGATAAACAAATCATTATTAGTTATGAGATCTAATATTGTTTATTAGAAAAACATAAGTTTTTTTTTTGTAAATCGTTCAAACGATCTATTTTATTATTTTTGGAAACTTTCGAACTTTGCTGGATAAATAATAATTTTTTCATGAATGTATGGACTTCCAAAATAATAAAAAGTTTTATAGGTATCCGTTCGGGGCCAAAAAAGGCTATTTTGGGCCTCCCTCCTTTGTTTAAAAATTAGATCTAAAATATCTACAAACTTAATTTGTAACTTATTATTTTGAAGTTTTATTGTGTAAAATTTGGTTTTTGGATTTTGGGTTTGAGTTTTTGGATCACTGGTTACTAATCTAATGTCAGATTTTTTAATTTAAAATGGCGGATACAATATGGCAGATGTTAATTAATAAAGAAAATTAAAAATTATATGAAATTTTGTGAAACTTGGTATGTAGGAGGTTTTTTTGGGTGCTAATTATAAATTTGTTGTCAAATTTTTAAAATTCAAAACGGCGGATTCAATATGACGAAACTTCTAAATACTAAGTTTCACGGAAATTAGTTGAATTTTGTAATTTTATGCCCACCATATTGGATCCATCATTTTAAATTTTGAAATTTTGATAACGGATTTTTAATCAGCATCCCAAAAACATCTAGATACTAAATTTTATGGAAACTAATTGAATTTTTAACATTGTGTTCGCTATATTGGATTCGCCATTTTCGAAAATCTGACAACAGATTCGTAACTAGCGACCTTAAAAACTTTCAGATGTAGAGTTTTGTAGAAATTGGCTTTCTTTTTTGAGAGGAAATGAATTTCATTCAAAAAACAACAAATTTTTTATATTTATTTATTTATAGTAAGTAAATTTAAATTTGTCATATATATTTTAAAACATACCTTAAGATATTCCGAACTATCAGAAAGCAAAAAACCAACTTTAACAAGTTAAAAAAGCGTTAAAATAGTTAAAAATTAGAGAGACTTGGTGGGTCACTCATTAACCCACCATGATGCAAAGGTTAAATAGTTACTAATAACTGTCTAGGATAATGATCCTATATTACATTTAGTACAGTTTAATCTACAGTTTAACCTTTAATACAGTTTAACCCGTTTCGGCCTGAACGACCAAAAATTTTTCTTTTTTTTATCTTACAAGTTTTTCGAGAAAAAATCAATGGATTTCAATGAAACTTTATACTTTATACTATAATTTTCAGGTATGCTTTTTTCGAATCCAGCCTCAGTTTATTGCTATTTTTTACTATTTTTTTAATATGACGGAAAAAACTTTAAAAAAATGGAAAAACAAATTTTTTTTAAATATTATTTTTTAATATAAATTTACCGTCAGATCATCTCAGCCACCTGGCATAATAAGTTGTTATAAACAATGACTTTATGAAACTCAATATGATGGATCTAAAACGGTGTCCTATCTCGATAATTTCTATTTTTTGAATTTTTTCTATTTTCTGTACGTATTTGCATATTTTATAGTTTTATACGTGTACATAGATATCATTTCAACAAATGTAGCGAAAAAAATTAGCTCAGTACAAAAAATAAAAAATGGCGGTATTTGTTATGTTTTCTTTAGAAATTTTCGTGTTTTTTTTCCTATTTTTTTACACCATTCAGCGTCGTACCCTTAAAGTTTTCTTAGTGCATTTAAAGTTTTTTTTAATTGATACTAATACTATTATCAGACAATATCTAAGATAGAATATTATAATTTTTATATTTAACATAGTCTATAAATGATTTAATCGTTTGTTATAACTATATGATAACGCTAATAACATTTCTTGGCTTATTTCTTTTTTTAAACTGTTGAAATTTTAAAAACGAGAAATATAAAAACACGAAACGACAAATAGAAATTGATTGAAAACTTCTTTCTCAAATATAATTGATGCCGAATTACCATCTGTCAGCCGTAAATATAATTTTACGTTGCTTGACTTTTACCAATGTGAAGATCGATAATATCAGAGTTTAATTTTGTTTTTTATTTTTTGTTTTACTTTTTTTGTTTTTTGAACTTCTCGTTTCTAACCCTCCGTCTGTACACTTATTATTACTAACATGGTCTGTACACTGACCTCTTTTTGTCCTGTCCTCTTTTTTTTAATGTTAAAAACATGCAAAAAATTTAAAAACATTTTTAATTACTTTTGAGTAACTACATTTTAAATTTCAATAGTTATTTTGGTCATTTATTAAAAAGTTTTCTTACAATAACATTTTAAATGTCTTGAGATTGATAAAAGTTGGAATTTTGTGAAAAAATTCATATCTTAATAACAAATTATTATTAAGAAAAAATATTTTGAGGTTTTTTAGATTAAGGTATGACCTTTCAGAAAAAATTTGTTTTATATGTGTCGGTTGCAAAAAGTATAATTATTTGCATGACTGAAAATAAGATATTTTTCGGGTAATGGGAATATAATAAAATAACAATTTTTCACACAAATCTTTTTTTATTATAATAAATTATAGTACATATTATTAAAAAATTCAGATATAATGAAAAATAATCAAAATTGAAGAAATTATAATATCGTATATCTGAGTCTGCCGCTCTCGAAGAAAATAACGAATCTGCTCTAAAGTCCTAGTGAAGCCATTGTGATTGGCCTTTATAAACTTAAAAAAGCAAATTATGCTTGTAACTCAAGTAAAGACATCATAAAAATAACAAAATAATTAAGAAAAACACAAAAATCAAATATTTCTTACCGTCACGAAATACATACACGGTCTGTACACTGGGTCTTTTTGGAAACACTTGTAAACTTTACACGCTGCTGTGTCAACAACAAGCACTGGGTCGAAGCGTCCTTCCGGGTATGAGTATCTACTGTTACTAACAAGGGAACCTCGCGAACCCGAAAATTCTGATTTTAATGAAACTTGGCATAAATGTAGAAGGGGTGAATACATGAATTTAGAAATTAAAAGTTGGTGCTTATAAACGGTTTAAAGGGTTGAAACCACCTTTCAAAAATTTTGAGTTTTTGCCTTTTCTCGATATATCTTGTAAACTAAACAAAATATTAAAAAATGATTCATACAAAAGTTTTACAGTATAAATACCTCTATTTAACTATGTTATTTATTTTTAAAAACAAATTTTTTTTCAAAAACAAATTTTTGGAAAAAATAAATATAGTTGAATAGAGGTATTCATGCCGTAAAACTTTTGTATGAAACATTTTTTAATATTTTGTTTAGTTTACGAGATATATCGAGAAAATGCAAAAATGTCTCAACTTTGAAGCGTGCTTTCACCCCTTCAAGCCGCTTTTGAACCAAAATAAAACATTTCTAAATTAATGTATTTACCCCCTCTACATTTATGCCAAGTTTCATTAAAATCAGAAAATTTTTTGTTTGGTCTTATAAACTGTTTGAAGGAGTGAAACTACCCTTCAAAGGTTGAGATATTTTTACCTTTTCTCGATATATCTCGTAAACTAAACAAAATATAAAAAAATGTTTTATACAAAAGTTTTACAACATAAATACCTCCATTTAACTACGCTGTTTATTTTTCGAAAAAAAAATTTTTTTTTAAATTAAGATAAATTTTCAATAAAATTGACTTTTATGTATATAGCATTTATAAAGTAATTATACTATCTTATACTACGTTCTATTTATATCATCTACGTGTATATTATATATGTTATATATTACCTACGTTATAATACTATACATTTATATTATCTGCATCCTTGTATGTATTAGTTTTTATCTAACAGTTGCGCAATATTAGTAGTCACGTTGCTTTCACACAGTGTTCATTCTCTCTACGTCACATATTTTACATTCAAGTTTTATATTCGCCATGTCACGGTATGTATCATATATGAAATCACGTATTAATAAAAGTTTGGTATCTTTATTAATGGTGTTACGCGTTATTTTCACATTAGTGTCAAGTCTAACGTGTGTTTGATCAGTACATCAGTATCACATCTAACATGTGCTTGATTTTTCTTGTTAGATTGTTTTTAATTAAGCGAAGCATAATGTTACACATAAATGTTGCGAATGTTCTTAATATGTTAATTATTTAATTTCAAATTACACATATTCCACCAACGCCTATAAATGAAAGAGAAATACAATTACGTGATGTGATAAAGGATATTATAACAAATGCAGTGAATGACTTATCATTTGATGTACACACTCATTTTGCTTTAAAATTTCAAAATTATTTGGAAGTGGATTTACCTGACATAGAATATGTAACAGATAAAGTGGAAGAATTTTTAGAAAATGATAATGTTGATTATGAACCTGATAATGAATATAATTGTGAATCAGAAGACGAAATTTTAAATAGTAGCTATAAAAGGAAAGCCGTCGAATATTGGAGAAGTAATAAAAGGCCGACACTCTCTTTTAGGACTGCAACGTCGCTTCAGAAAGGTGAAGTTCCTACCACAATTATCATTTTTAAAAAATTCTTCCTCACCATTTGTTACATATTCTGTGTCAGGTAAATCCACTTCCCAATAATTTTAAAATTCTAAAGCAGTATCAGTGTGTACATCAAATGATAAGTCACATTCATTGTTATAATATCATTTGTTATAATATCCTCTATTACATCACGTAATTGTATTTCTTTTTCATTTATAGGTGGAATATGTATAATTTGAAATAAAATAATTAACATATTAAGAACATTTGCAACATTTACGTGTAACATTATGCTTCGCTTAATTAAATAATCTAACAGAAAAATCAAGCACACATTAGATGTGATACTGATGTACTGATCAAGCACACGTTAGACTTGATACAGATGTGAAAATGACGCGTAACATCATTAATAAAGATATCAAACTTTAATACGTGATTTCCATTTTATATATGATATATACCGTGATATGACAAATATAAAACTTGAATGTGAAATATGTGACGTAGACAGAATGAACTGTGTGAAAGCAACGTGACTACTCTAATATTGCGCAACTGTTAGATGAAAACTAATACATATAGGGATGCAGATAATATAAATGTATAGTATTATTATAACATAGATAAATTATAACATACATAATATACACATAAATGATATAAATAGAACGTAGTATAAGATAGTATAATTATTTTATAAATGCTATATACATAAAAGTCAATTTTGTTAAAAATTTATTTTAATTTAATTTTTTTTTTTTTTTTTTTTTTTTTTAAATGAACAGCGTAGTTAAATAAAGGTATTTAGGCTGTAAAACTTTTGTATAAAACATTTTTTTATATTTTGTTTAGTTTATGAGATATAGCGAGAAAAGGTAAAAATATCTCAATCTTTAAAGGGTAATTTCACTCCTTCAAACCGTTTATAAGCCCAATCGAAAAATTTTCTAATTTTAATGAAACTTGCCATAAATGTAGAGGGAGTAGATATATTAATTTAGAAATGTTTTATTTTGTTTCAAAAACGGTTTAAAGGGGTGAAACCACACTTCAAAGTTGAGACATTTTTGCATTTCCTCGATATATCTCGTAAACTAAACAAAATATTAAAAAATGTTTCATACAAAAGTTTTACGGCATGAATACCTCTATTTAACTATGCTATTTATTTAAAAAAAAAAATTTTTTTTTTAAAGAAAAAAATGTTTTTGAAAAAAAATTTTTTTGAAAAAATAAATAGCATAGTTAAATAGAGGTATTTATACTGTAAAACTTTTGTATGAAACATTTTTTAATACTTTGTTTAGTTTACGAGATATATCAAGAAAAGACAAAAACTCAACATTTTTGAAGGGTGGTTTCAACCCTTTAAACCGTTTATAAGCACCAACTTTTAATTTCTAAATTCATGTATTTACTTCTTCTACATTTATGCCAAGTTTCATTAAAATCAGAATTTTCGGGTTCGCGAGGTTTTCTTGTAAGTTTTTTTAGGGAGAGGAGCTCAAGCTTCGCTTATTAACAATCTTGTGGCTACACAAGTGAAAAATTTCGCTTGTTCCCTTTTGGGGTCAGTGTACAGACGGAGGATTAAGATTCAAACAGTTTTTTAATAATAAAAAGATAAGCCGAGAGACTGCTAGTACCGTTATCATAGTTATAACAAACGATTATACCATTTATAAGTAATGTTAAACATGGAAATTATAATATTTCATCTTAGATATTGTCTGATATTAATATTGGTGTCTCAATTAAAGAAAACTTTGAATGCATTACTTTATGACGCTGGAAGATGTAAAAAATAGGAAAAAAACACCAAAATTTCCAAAAGAAAACATGGCAAATGCCGCCATTTTTTATTTTTTGTACTAAACTAATTTTTCTCACTACATTTGCCGAAATAGCATCTACATACACGTGTAAATCTATAAAATATGTAGATATGATAATACCAAACACAGATAATACCAAAAACGTAAAAAAATAAGAATTACGGCGCCATAAAGACGCCATCTTGGATTTGCACCATATTGAATTTAATAGAATTATTATTCACTACATTATGCCACCAGATCTAGATGGTTGAAAAGGTGGTATATTTATATTAAAAAAGTAATATGGAACGAAGAAAAAGAGCGACTGCAAAAATAGCCCAAAATAGCCCATTTTTAACCCTTGAATTTAGACTTCTACCTACAAATGACTAAACGAAATGATTGTTTATGAGGCATTAATCCTCAGAAAGTTTTTAATGGAGCCGGCTTTTTATTCCCGAGATATGAAGAGTCAAAGTTGCTAATTTTACTAACTTGCGTATTTGTTGTTTTAAGACATTGGAATGCAAAGTTACGTAATAATAAGTTTAATAAATGTGTTTGTTCATTGTTATGTAATTTTTTTTTCAAATATATAGGTATAGGATTTTATTTTTTAAGATGTTTTTTTTTTTATCTTTTCCAGAACATTTTTTCAACCATGCAGTCCTTCTTAGGGCTACAATATAAGTTATTTTCTTTTTTATTCAGGTCAACTTTGCAAGCATTTTCTTGAAAAACTTATTGCAATTTTTCCAGATCATTTTTGAATTAACTATTTAATAAAATAGAGTTAAAACTTGTCGTCGCTAGTGATAAATAATAAAAAAATTAACTCCGATTTGGCGGATTCAACCTAGATATTATGAATTAAATTGTACTTAACAATTTAATTCGTAATAAAATTGCCAGTTGGGTCGAATCCACCAAATCAGAATTGCTACTAGTCTTTCGATTACAATGGTCTATCTATATGTGTGCGTGCGTGCGTATTGATATATAGTATACAGGGTGTCCTGTATAAGGTATGAAAGTCTTCATAGAAAGATAGACCAGATCAAGGTGGACATAAAAGTCTATCATAGTTTTTGGATATTTCCAATGATAGCCGAAATATTAATTTTTTAAATTGCATGAATAAGAGCGCGCCGAGAGAAGCGTTGAACCGCTCGAGCTATAGCACAGCCAACTATGTCAAGCATTGGCTGTCGACGCTGGGAGGAGGGGGGGGGAGAAGGAGAAGCGCGGCGAAACACGAGTAGCGACGCGGTTTTCCTTCCCCCGCCGCCGGCAGCTAATGCTTGACACAGTGGGCCATGCTATCGCTCGAGCGGCTCGGCACTTCCCTCGGTGCGCTCTCATTCGTACAATTTGAAAAATTAATATCTCGGCTATCATTAGAGATATCCAAAAACTATGGGTAGACTTTTATGTTTACCTTGATTCCGTCTATCTTTCCATGAAGACTTTCATACTTTATGCAGGACACCTTATATACTATATATTAACACACACACACACACACACACACACACACACGCGCGCGCGCGCGCGCGCGCGCACATAGGTAGACCATTGTAATTGAGAAACTAGTAGTAACTCCAATTTGGTGGATTCGACCCAACTGACAATTTTATTACAAATGTACATGCATGGGTTGTTCAAGTCACACCAGAACTTTTGAGTTTATAAAATAAAAAAACCAATATTAAGAAAACTTGCATTTACTCTTTGACATACTCTCCTGCTACACTGACACATCTATCCCAGCGCCTAACAATGCCTGGTATAGAAAGATCAGTTATCACGTCTGCACCATTTTAGGACAGCCCGCTTCATTTTGTGCTCAAATAGGGACTTCTGAGGAACTCCTTTAGGGATCCAAACTGGTAGAAATCACTCGGAAAGGAGCCCCTCAGAGGTTACCATTTTAGCACCGATGACGAAATGAAGCAGGCTGTCTTAGAACAGCTCAGCAATAACAAACCCTTTCATGCCTGGAAGGCTTTCCAGGTATCAGCTAAACGCTGGGATACATGTACAAATGCAGCATAGGAGTATTTCAAAAAACAAATGCAGCTTCCACTTTGTTTCTATCTGTTTGGATTCCTAAACGAATTCCTGATGACGAAGTAAAGCGAGTTCTCCTAAAATGGTTTAGACGTGATGGCAAATCTTTCTATGCCGGGGCTTTCCAGACATTGGTTGGGTGCTGGGATGGATGTGTGGGTATAACAGGGGAGTGTGTCGAAAGATAAACGCAGTTTCCGCTCCTTGATATTTGTTCTTTTATTTTGTAAACTCAAAAGTCTTGGTTTTATTTGAATGACCTAATATATACAATTGTATATATATATACTACATACCATATATCTTTTTTATATTTATGTGTACATATAATCGTGTATAGAAATATATATCAACAAATGAATACGTTTATTAAATCTATTATTATGTCATTTTTTATTCCAATGTCTTAAAATGTGTAATATGCGAGTTGGTAAAATCAGTAGTGTTGAGCTAAATAGTTATTTTTTCGTAACGCGAGGTTTCTACAGTTATCGTTACTCACAAATAAGTTAATTTAAACAGTTATTTGATAACAGTTTATAAAATTTATAAGATTAATAAAAGAAATAAAAAACAAATAAAATTTCAACATGTACAACTACTATAAATTTTAAATTAAAATTTGATATTAAAAAAATTTTAAAAGACAGAGTAGAGCGCCTGATCCCAAACCATAGACTTGAAATGACTTGTAGATTTTTGAGCCACACGGATTAACACGATTGGGTTATAATCGACTCGATTATAGCCAATTACAGTCATTTCATTCTTCTAAGAAATAGCTGTGATTGGCTATAGTCTAGTGGCAAATGGCGAAATAAATGGGTTGCGGTCGACATGTCGCTCTGATTCCGGCCGTAGCCATAAACAGTTATAAGATAACTCCTATTGGATAAATTAATAATTATGTTATAATGGTTCTCTTTCAATAACAGTTACAAAATACTAGGTACGAAAATACTGCCCATCACTAAAAATTAGCAACTTTGATCCTCCATATCTCAAAGATAAAAAGCTGGGTCTATTTGAAACTTTCTGAGGATAGATGCATCATCATAAACAATCATTTAGAACCAAGTAGAAGTCTAAATTCAAGGGTGAAAAAATGGACTGTTTTTGCAATTGTTCTTTGATTGTTTCTCAATTTTTGAAAATTTTTTCCATCATTGGAAAAATAGTGAGAGATAAACTAAAGCTGGATTCGAAAAAAGCATACTTAAAAACTATAGGGTATAAAGTTTCACTAAGATTCATTTTTTTGAAGAACTTTTGAGATGAAAAGAAAACAAATTTTTAGTTGTTCTGGGCCAAAACGGATTAAAATAATTTTTGAAGTATTTTTTTGATTAAAGAGTATTAAAACGTATAATTTATTTGTCAGAACTGCATTAAAAATTTTTTTATCTTACGTAGAATTTTGAATAAAGTTTCTGGATATTTTTAATTTTTTAAAATTTGAGTAAACATTTTATTTGGAGAAAAGAAACAGTTTTATTTTTTACTATATTTTTTCAATTTTATTTTTTTTAATGTCACTTTTATTATCCCCTATTTCGATGGTTTTCTTTTATATTAAAGAGCTCGAATAAGTAAATAATACATAAAGTTTGGTATCATTATCATTTTACTATATTTCGAAAAAAACTCGATTTTTTTCTACACAATTTAATTTTTCTGAAAACTTAAGAACATTACTTTATCGCAGTTGTTTGACATTGTTTTCTTTGCATTTTCTTTGAAAAAATAACTTCCTTCAATTTTATTTTTCTACAATGTGACTAATAAACTAGAATATGTAAATGTTATTATACTATTTAAATTTACAGGTGATCCCTACTACAAGTAACGTGGGTGTAGCGCGCCAGAGCGGAATGAGTAGCACACCAGTAGCTGCCCTACCAATTGATAACACTAAAATCCAAGAAGAGTAAACTTCGTACATAATATTTTATACGAATTATTTTTCACGGTAGTAGGTTGATATAAATCTCGAATTACACACAAAAACATAACTAAGAAAAAAATACGAGCTGTATACGAAAATATACGTTATGTTTATTTCCTATGTAATAGAAAATGTACTAATATTTTGTGTTAAGATTAATACTAAACAGAGAATCGACGTGCACGTAAACAAAGTTGCGTAGTTACATGTTCAAAATTTACTATACAATAGTACATACAATGCGGAATAAAGTAAAAGAGATCCAAGTGTTTATAAAAATGCATGTATTGTTTACATAATAATTTTTATTTTATAAGAAACAAAACAAATGTAAAAAAAATGCAATTTGCATGTTTCCTTACAAAAATTCAATATCGCATTAAAGAATAATTATTTATTTCGAGTAGAGTAGAACAGTGCTCGGAATTAGTTGCACATTTCGAGCCGATTCTTGAGGCACCACCTGTTATATCCCCACTACCGTTCTAGGCTCGACATATCCAGACATATTTGTCCTATGACAAATATGTCTGGATCCATCCGCGTGATTAAAAATTTTCTTGCGCTGTGAATAATTTTTATTTTTACAGATAATTAAAGTTATTAATATAAAAAAACTGCGTCCTCGATAGTACTTTCTAAGTAATGTGGAGAACTATTGACAAAATTACAAGTTTTACATATATTAGTGCTAAATACAATATATACATGTATACATACAAAGTATTTATAAATGTAAACATAATATCAATAACTTTAATTATAGTAAAAATAAAAATTATTCACAGCGCAAAGAAATTTTTAATCACGCGGATGGATTCAGATATATCTATCGAAGGGCGCTCCTGAGACACAGCGTCAGGCGCGCGATCGGCGGCTCGGTCGTCGAGCCTAAAATGGTAGTGGCGGTATAGCAGGCGGTGCCTCGGTAATCGGCTCGAAATATGCAACTAATTCCGAGCACTGGAGTAGAATATTAAAAAGTGCTTCTAATATTCAAAATAATTAGTGATTAATTTAATACCGCCAATATTAAATTTCGGCAGATTTATTTTATGAGGCTTGATTTTATATAAAGTTAGTCTAAAAATCTTTAATTTATTATTGGAGTTTATTGATTTTTAATCGTTAGTTATTAATTACATATAGTACCTGTTTTCTATTATTTTGATATGGCATCTTCAATAGCATACATAATAAGTTCATTTATATTTTTTCAATTGTAAAAAATAATTTATGATTGATTATTATTATTATTATTATTATTAGAGTTGATTTTTTCAATATGAATATATAATCGTGTAATTTATTAATTGCACTATACGCAGACAGATAAATATCTTAAATACTTAAAATAGAAATGTAATGCTAGGATATTAGTCAATGTATGTAATATCAAATTGTTGTATTGTGATTTTAATTTTTATGATTATGATTTATATCTTGGAAGGGCATGTCTCCATCCATCTCTTAACAACGCTCTGAGATATTTTTTAATTTTTAACATTCTCGGTGAGGCTGCTACATTAAAGTTTTCCGCTCTGTCGATTCTATGGTCGTACAATTCCTCCGCGATGATAACATCCCAATCTGGTTTGCATGTTGTGTGCGCAAACGGTAACCACGCAGTATAGCGATAGTTGCTGGTCTTCAAAGTGTAACCCATTACATTTATTTCTTTCAAACGAGGCTTATCGCTGTTTGGATGGAGTGTAGGTTGAATTCCCGGTCTTGGATATTGACTAAATGCTGCCTTTTTCCAAGATACACTCTGAAAATTTGTAAAATATTTTGGAAAATGTTATATAATTTTGTTTTGTACAAAACATTTATACAATTAAAAATGCAATAAAACATATGCCTTACCTGACATTTTAGAATGCTTTTTATGAGCGGCAACAGTGTGATACCTTCGCCGCAAAGATTGAGCGTTTTCTCTCGAAGAAGCCCTAGTAAATAAATTTTAATAAAATATCAAAGAACTTAATATTTTGTTAAACTTGATAAAGTTGTAATAAATGCAACAAAAATTGTAAAAAAAGTTTTAATTATATTTTACTAAAATTTTCTGGGTTTAACCCTAATTCTACACACTATCAAATAATTTGGTATTTTACACAAGGGATGTAATACACCCCAGCCTTTTTAAATAGTTTTTATTCGTATATTATCAAACATTTTGGCTCAAAAAAATTTTTAACATTCTTCAAACTTCCAAAAATAATGTCCAAAAGTTATTTTGGAGCAATTTAGAATAAAAATGAAAAAAATTCATGAAGCTAAGCAAAAAACTAAGTCTAAAATTAAAACCAAAACCAGTGGGATTTATTCTACCTCAGGTGTAGGATTAGGATTAACGGATAACATTTTAATGAAAATTCGATAAAAATGTAATAAATTCGTATTGAAATTGCATTTCGCAACAAAATTAATATTTAAAATCAATGTAGAAAAAGTAAAATTAAAATTCACGTATTATCTTTGCAAGAAATGGCTGTAGAAGGTATTTGAAATAGTATATTGTATAACAAGGATGAGAAGTAAGTTTTTTTAGCATGAGTGCGGAGAGTGGACGCACGATTTGAAGGCAAAAGGCCAACTTGGCTGTGTTGTACACCATATTTTTTGTTACCTGTACATAGATGGTCTCTTGAAGGCCTTGGGTCCTCACAAATTGATAGCCAAGGTTAAGTTCGCAAAAGCGATGACGTGTCGATAATTCTGCAAGAATTATCATATACGTCGCGGGATGGCATGCATGCGAGTGTGAAAATGTTCAAACGTGTTGAAAAAGTACTGGAATACATAGACATAAATGTATCTAGACTAAGCATTGTAGGAGTAGAGGTAATGTTTAGAGGGAATAAGTTAGCATGCTTTAGGTCATACCTTTCTTTCTCGTTCGCGCATGCGTACAAGTGCAAAGGTGGTTTCGCACAAGTACAAAAGGTGGACTTTGCACTTTTACACATGCGCGAACGAGAGAGAAAGATATGACCCAAAACATGTTAGCCTTTTCCCTCTAAGGCCCGGTTCCACAACTCACGGTTAAATTAACTGGCTGATTATTCCATTGGAATTGACCAATCGTATTTGTCGTTAAGCAAAATTAACAAATACGATTGGTCAATTCCAATGGAATAATCAGCCAGTTAACTTAACCGTAAGTTGTGGAACCGGGCTTAAAACTTTATTCCTACTCCCACAATGCTCAGTTTACATATACTACGTCTATGCTGGAATGTTTTTTGCCACGATTTACGCTATTTATTAGAGCATATATAAGAATGTACTGTGCAATAGTGTTAAAGTGCTGAAATCGGCTTTATGCACAAAAAGTAACACGAAAGGGACCACTTTTGGAGCACATGTAACAAGGAAGTATTTTAACTTTGTACTTAAAACCTTAACTTCCAAATTTTTAACGTAGATTTTTCTACAATGCTTTTTTACAGATCGCGCTATTTTAAAATAAACCTTGCAAAATTATAGAAAAACTGATGGCGTGTACAGGAAGAACAAATTTTTCCATTGATTTTAATTGTTGCATCTTAGAATTTGACATTTTCTTTTTAACCCGTTGTGATCACTGGATCACCAAAGGACCCCACGTTAAGTTTATATACAATTATGTACCTCTAAAATACAAAATCGAATTTGTGATGCCCTCTGTAGTTACTCGAAGGTACTATACGTTTACAATGGTCACAAGGCTCGGGAGAGCGTCAGTTAGCCACATGTAGCCATCGATTTGTTCAGACATGTTTTTTCATGGAGTCTAACGGACTTCGTATGACCTTGACGTCATTAAAGAAAGTGTTTTTTTTTTGTTCAAATTTTTTAAAATTAACCGGTAAGGTAAGTACAATGGAAAGCTACTTCTCGGCATGAAGCGCGAGTGCTAAGTGCACGCCTACTGTTTTGCTATCCGTAAGCTGGGTTCGAAACCAATTATGACTTTTTTTCAATTTGTATCCCAATTACATTTATTTTCTTTATTCTTTAAAATAACAATTTTTTTAAATATCTATAATGTTAAATATAACAAAAAATTATACATTTTTATTTAAAAAATTAAATATATTGTATGAAGCCATAATGATAAAATCAAATTAAATTAAAAAACGGCAAATGAGCCAGTACTAGATGATATTTGTGGCAGCACGTCACAACACGACGCGTGCGAAAGATTTAAATGAAACGAAACAAACGTGGTCCGTGGAGTCAAAAACAAGAGTGATGCGTATTGTGGTTGGAAAGGTAAAAAGGTAAATGTGATACAAGACCGATTTTTGTCGATTTTGTAAACAAAGAAAAATCATCCTTTTATGTGTATAATTATCTAATATAATATAGTTAGGATTCGCCATATTTTGTGGGTTTCACAAGCACGTGACAAGTTATAGCACAAAGATACAATAAATACTCTGCAAACACCAACTAAAAATTGTAACTGTTATAATTGTTATAATTTTAGTTATAATTTTCTACTCAACATAACTGTTATATAACTTGTGACACTTATATTGTTGGGTAAGAAATTATATATAATTAATCATAACAAAGCAAATTATAATAAAGTAATTACTGAAAGACACGAGCGTAAAAATTAAATGGTCAACGTATCATTTTTTGCTTGTGATGTCACAAATTTAGTATGGCAGAGAGACCAGGAGTCTTAAAATACTTTTTTTTAAACATTGCTCTATGATCATTTTTCGCCAAGATATACGTGAATTTAAATTTAATTTTTTAAATGATGATCCCTTAATTTTGTTACAAAGTGTCTAATAAATTTTTTATAAAAATTTGATTATTAGTCAAGATGTTCCAAAATAAACATAAAATATCAAAATTCTACTAAAATTTTATTAAAATTTGTCCATTAAAGAGAATACCTGTCGGATGTGACCGATTATCCGTATTATTAATTTGACATATCAATATGGGAACACCTGCCAGATCCGCGATCGTCGGAAATATATCGACAAGTTCTACGATAGCGTTCGTAGTTCGACAATACTTTTTAGAATGTAACGTATTAATGTCCATAGATATATCATGGTCTCGTTGAATATATTTCCTAATTAAGATTAAGTAATAATTAATTAATCACTTTAAATCTCAAATTAATTTTTAATTTTATCTAATTATGCTTAAAACTTATTAAATTTAAAACATAAAGAACAGAATTTGGTTAGGAGGCGTGAGAGCGAATGGCCATGGCCATGATAGTACGTGGATAGGATAGCATTAAGTAGGTATTTATAGGTTTAGGATGGAAAAATATTAGAAGTGAATGGGAAGAGAGTAAAGTTGCTGGGGAATTAAAAGAAACGCGATAGAAGTAAGAAGAAAGGATAGAAGACGGGCAGAAAGATCGCGGCTAGGGAGGTTGGGATGCATCCCAGATAGCCAGTATGATATAATAAAGATATTAGCATCTTGCTACGCATTTATGTCGTCTCTTGTGCTGTTGTTTGCTAGCATTCGATGTCGGAAATAAAATTCTTTGCACGTTTTGAACATTATGCTAGCATTACTTAAGATCAGTGTCGAATGCTAGCAAATAACAGCACAAGGGACGACGTAAATGCGTAGCAAGATGCTAACATCTTTATTAGCAATATAAGAACAATTTGTGCTCATACATACATTTGTGGCTATCTGGGCATAGACGAGCGCGGGAAAATGTATAGAGAAGGGAGAGAAAAAAAAGCAATAAAGGGGGATAAAAGAGTCAGAGAATGCGGATAATAGAGAATTAAATAAGGTAGAAAGATGAGTTAAAAAAAACGGAAAAGAAAAATAGAGTGAGGCCCGATTGCGCACATAAACGATCGGACATAGTAGTATTTCCTGATCGGATACAGTCCACATTGGACACGGACTCGATTGGACACGGTCCCGATTGCACACCGTCCCGATCCGACACATACCCTATTGGACATAACAGCGATCGGGCACGTTTGAATTGACCACCGAATCAATTGTACACGCACCCAATTGCACAGCACGAACCCGATTGTATATGGACCCGATTGCACACCGACCCGTTTGCACACGGACCTGATTGCGCACGACCCGTTTGCACACGGACCTGATTCCGCACCGACCCGATTGCACATGAACCGTTTGCACACGGACTCAATTGCACACGGACCCGATTGCACATGATACGATTGCACATCGCAGAATAATGCAAAAACAACCTAGATAGTACAGAAAATTTTGCATAAATTTTCATAAATATTTTACAAATTTATTTTTAAAAAATATTTGTTGAAGGTTATATAATCATTTTTCATAAACCATTTAGAAATGATACAAAAATTATTATTAACAATATATAAAATATATTTTAAAATGTACTGAAAAATATTTATGGTATATAAACTCGAAATATTTTTCATATTTTTGGATTATAATAGCATAAACATTTATTTCAAATATTTTCATAAATATTTATCATAATTTTTTTATATCTGGCAAACTTAGACATAAAAATATGTATAAAATCCCACATAGCATATTACAGTAATATCGCAGCAAAATTGCAATATATCAACAATATTACATACTACAGTAAAATATTACAGAAATATTATTGACATATTATACATTTATAAATAACATTAAAATATTAGGTTATATTGTAGCGATATTACATTTTAAGTAGCAATACGTCAGAATTGATATCACTCACATTAAATTAAGTGAGGATTTATAATAAGTGTTAGTATGCTTTAAACCGTAAGAAATTGATAAATCACAGACAAAAATGAGAAAAATAATTGATTGTGATTGATTAATTTCTTACGGCTTAGTTTAAAGCTTACTCTAGCTATTTTTAAACTCAACCTAATGTTAAAATGTTATTAAGCAGTACGTTTACACGTTATATTATAAATTAATCATAAATACAAAATTAAACATAATTTGGAAATGTAACTTTAGAAGCGAAAAAATTACATTGTAAATTTATCCATGCTATTTTTAAATAAACTAGAACAAAACAGGCGCGCGCTACGCGCGCGCCATTTGTTCAATTTATATGTATACGTACACTGAAAGAAAAATAACATATTCAATAAGATATGTTATTGCGGGCTGCCAACTACAGATATACTTTATACAATAATATATGCTATTGCAGTATCAACATTGTACTTGCATTAATAGTAAATATTATTGTATTGAGTATTTTATGTAGTTCGTAGCTCGCAATCACTTATGTTATTGGCTATATTACATTTTTTTCTGTGTGTATACATATATGCTTATATACATTATATGTATATAAGTATGCATATATATTTATATGTATACGAGATATATAAATAAATATATATTTCTATTTCTATTTCTATTTATTTATTTTATTTTTTTATTTATTTTTATTTATTTATTAATTTTCTAACTACCCATCTGTTTATTATTTGTTTATCAGTTTTCCAGCCATCTAGGTTTTTTTTTTTTGATATCGGGGGGGAAATCCTCATGGATAACCTACGACTTTCAGTGAAGGTTATGCCGGACTCTTACCGACTAAAACCCCCTCGGGTGTCTTTGTTTTAACGCTTGGGAATACCTTGGAAATCATAATGGGTTATTTCCAGGGTATCTTTTTGTATAGAACTATTCTGTTAGAAGTTCTGTCACCAAGTATGTGGAAGAAAATCTGGTTTTTTCTTGAATGATTTTCAAGAAAAAGGAAATTCTTATATGTAGTAAAGTAGGGACACCATCCTACTAAACTTTTAAGTTGCACAGAACTATTCTATTGATAGTTCCGTCACCAGGAATGTGGAAAAAAACCTGGTTGAAGAAAAGGAACCAGTGAATCACTTTCCCGTTCATTATCGTTGTATACATCTCAAGAGAAACGAAGTCGACAATGATGTCAATTTTTATCCCCGTTAAGTACTTCGCGTTATAAATATCTATTCAATTATCGTCTATCTACTTAATCTATTTTATTGATTTATTTTTAATCTATTTATTTTTCTTATTTCCCATGTATCTATCTTTATTAATCAGTTTATTTCTTATGTATCTATAGTTTTTATCTACGTTCTTAATAATACAAATAGTTAAAAACGAAAAAATAATAAATGTTATAAATATATTTCTTTATATACATAATTTTTAACATTATTATTATCTCGTTGTTTACCTAGATAAATTTTTAATGCTTGCCAAGAACGAACTCGCGAAAAAGCAACATAAAGTTGTCCATGATTAAAAACATCTTTGCGAAGATCTATTCCTACTCTATCAAATGTTTGTCCTTGAGATTTATTAATTGTCATAGCAAAGGCTATTTTTATCGGAAATTGTCTTCTTTTAAATGTAAAAGGATATACATTTTCACAGTATAATGTTATACGATTTAAAAAAACAATATCTCCTGTTTTATCACCAGTTAAAATCTTGCATTTCAATAAATGATCGCCAAGTTCTATGATCATTAATCTAGTTCCATTACAAAGTCCTTCATTGATGTTAAGGTTTCTTATTAACATAATAATACAATTTAATCTTAAACGTAATTCATGAGGAGGAAGACATGATGGAGACAAACTATTTAAATATTCTGGTAATAAAGATTCACCAATATCACCATTATCACCGCAGTTTACAGCACTATCTACACTTGTATAAATTCGTTCTTCTGTTACATTTAGTAATTCAACAACTCGTTTATTAATTTCGTCTACATCAATATTTCTCGCTGAAAGTATCGCACATTTAGCTATCTTATTAAAATCTCTTTTTTGTATTAAATCACCATATATATCTGTAACAATATCTGCATCAGATGGAGCTATGCAACATTCAGGAATTTGAATATTGTCATTAGAATCATTCAATTTCCCATCACCCATTTCTATTAAAAATTTTGCAAATTCAATTTCATTTAGAGAAACTCGCATGTTTTGTATTAAAGAAAACTTTTTAAAATATTTCCATATATTACTAAATTTAATAGAAAGATTTATAATTTCACTTCGAGTACCTCGTACTTTAATTGGAAGAAGTTGTCTAAAATCACCACCCAATATAACAATTTTTCCACCAAATGGTAAATCATTATTCATAATATCACGGAGTGTTCGATCCATAATATCTAGAGCATATCGTGATGCCATGGGAGCTTCATCCCAAATAAAGACATCTATTTTTTTTAAATACTGAGCTTCTTTAGATTGAATTTTAATGGCAGATGATGAATCGGCAAATAATGGAACTGGTAATCCAAAAGTTTTATGAATGGTTTTTCCAGCAGGAAGTAACGTTGCTGCAATGCCTGTGAAAGCCATTGTACATACACGTTTATTTTTAATTTGAGCTAAATAATAAATGGTTGTATATATAAATGTTTTACCAGTTCCTCCTGGACCATCAATATAATAACAATTATCATTATTATAACTATAATTATCTAATTTGTTTAAAATTAAGTCAACTATATCTTTTTGCTTTTCATTTAATTGATTATATTGTCTAGTACCAATTTCCATAGCTTGTTCTAATGTCACGTAATCCTCCTCTTCGTTATTTTCTGCTAATTGTTCCATTTGTGGAAAATCAGCAAAGCTTTTTCCTTCAGCTAAAAGCATAGCATTAATTTGTTCGTAAGCTTTTCTTTGTCCTTGTAGTGTACCGAGATGTCTTATATAATCTTCCGATATTGCTACCTTAAAACTTTTCCAAAGTTGTTCAGGATGTAATGGTTGACAATGTAATAAAATGCGTACAAATAATTTACGTAATTGTCGTGGCATCATCCACTCAACAGCTTCATTCATAGCTCGTATCCATTCATCATCATCTTCAATTAAACCTAAAGCTAAACATGTCTCTGAAAATGTTTGATAAGTTTCTCCATTTACAGTTCTTAAATTATTAAAACTTGTAGCTCCTTTAATAGTTAGTAATAATAATCGTAAATGAAATAATTCTATTTGTGTTGGACTCACAGAATACATACGACCTATGCAATTAAAATAATTATGCCGTTTTACCCAGTGTGATACATTTTTGCCGTTAATTTTTTCTTTTTTGAAAGTATAATAGTGTGGAATTTCTGTATATAAATATTTTCTTGCTTCTGTGTCACGTAAATTTAGTGCGAAATAATCAATTAACATAGTGACTTGATTTACAGCAGTAGTCATTGCTTCTTCAATGGAATCATTTTCAATAATTACATTTTGTTCATTTGGCAAATGAACTGGTAAACGAATTATAGAATGACTTTTATCTTGTAACTTTTTACCGAGTATACGCCAGCTAGCTTCTACAGGTCCTACGTAACGAGCTTCGATGTAATCATGTATTTCATCATGATTAATAACTGTATTATTTGTTATTGGTTCAATTGTTATAGCAGCAGCATCATGACCTTTATATATATACTTATATAAATATTTAACCGACTTAATGCTGGAAACTATTTCAACATTAATATGGCAATTGAATATAATCGACAAAATAGGACAATATGGAACAACGTTACGATTATCAACTGTATATCCGCCGGGACGTTCAAAAGTTGTACCAGTATTTCGTCGACGATAGTAAGGATAACCATCTTCATCCATCTTGGTTTCCTCCAGAAAATTTCTCGGATAACGCTTTGAGCATTGTCCATTTACTAAACACCAATTGGCACAAGGTCCGTGTATCATATGTTTCATAACTATATTATGTAAATTACAATTTTCTGTTGGATCAGGAATTTCTGCAGATATATATTTATCGACAATTTGTGGAGTTGTTATTTTAAAATTATGTTTTAAAGTTATTAACATATGCATATGAGGCAAACCTCGTTTCTGGAATTCAATGACATATACATATGCTGCTACTTCACCAAAAAAATTTTGTTTAGTAATCAAGTTTATTAAATAATCTTTTTTAATATTAAAAACACGTGTACAAATATCAGGTCTATCAGAAGCTTGTTGATCATACAAGAGATTTTCTTCAATTTCACGCCATTTTGGATTACAAGTCATTGTGATAAAAAGATCTGGTTTACCAAATTTAGCAACAATTGCCATTGCATCTTGATAATTTTGTAACATATTACGTGGTGAACCGATAAATGTAGAAGGAAGTATAACCATTTTCCCAATATGTCCATTTAAATTATTTGCCATATTTTGCATATAATCAATTAAACCCTGATATGTTTCAGAGCGTAATTCTTTTTGATGAGCTCTACAAAAATTCATTCTATCTTTTTCAATTTTTACATAATTATCTACAAGCCATTGTTGGAATAAACGTCGTCCTAATAAGAAAACATTAAAGTCATCACGAATAGCCATGCGATGCTTAATATATTGTCCTCTAGTTATTCGTCTATTACTGTTTAATTTTTTTAAATAACAATGCCATCCTTGAGTACCATATGGATAAAACAATGGATATATCCATGGTTCAACATTTGGATCCATAGTACTAACGCTTTGTAAAGTTTTAGTATTTTTATTGCGTATTGTAACATATGATTCTGGGATTTCTCCATCTGCAGTTGTAGAAAAAACGGCAGCAACTTCATTTATTCTTTGGATATTATATCGACGTCGATCCATTTCAGGTTTTAAAGTAAATATTAATTGTAATTCTGGTATCGACTCATTAGATAGTAATTGTTGTTGATTTTCTAATTCTTCACTCATCATTTGATATGATTTAGCAAAAATGTTACATTCTCTCATTACATGCTCAAGATTTTGTAAGATTTCGAAATCTAAATTTGAATTTTCATTAAAACGGTGATTTATAGCTTCATTTGGATCGACAATAAAAAGTTGCCCATAAGTTGGACTTTCATTTTGTGCAGCGTATAATGCTGTATTAATTTGATAATATATTTGCCCCTGTATTTTAAAACAATATGGACCAGGTCGGTTATTTTGAAAATTAATCAAATTAGCATTAAATGACGCAAATGAAAATGAAGAATTATAACTACGAATATGTTGAAAGAAGTTATTAGATTTTGCGTGATGTCCATCGAATAAAGCACGTAAAAAATGAGGGAATGTAGGTAAAGGTTCAAGATCTACTGCTCCATGATTGCAACAATCATGAAACGAATTACCTTTATTAGAAACTTTTTCAACAGCAAAATGTTTAGCATTGCAATGAACACATAATACATTCATAGGACCAATATAATGTTCAACTAAATCATTGTTTAATACCATATTATTAATAATTAAAGGGTATGTTTTTTTACGTAACCGATAACGAGATTGATATTCCGCACATGTAGTACGTTGTGTTACATAATTAGTAGACGATGTACTGGCAATACAAATAGTATCAGACATTTCATTTATTATTACATTATTTTTATTAACTGCTGTTTTTATAATTTGTCGCCGTTTATATTGAGCTTGTGCTTTATTTTCACGACGTTGTTGTTGCAATTTCTTTTGTTCTTCTATACTATATTTTATTGTTCGTCTAGGCATTTTATTAAAATATTAACAAATGTGTAAGAATATATAGTAAATAATTATTAAATAAATATTAAAAATTGTTTCTTTTAATCAATCTTTTAAACTAATTTTTTTAATTAAAAATGATTGTTATCATCATCATTATTATCATCATCATCATCATCATCATCATCATCATCATCATCATCATCATCATCATCATCATCATCATCATCATCATCACTATCATTATCATTATCATTATCATTATCATTATCATTATCATCATCATCATCATTATTATTATTATTGGTAATAAAAGTAATAGTTTATTGTTAAGTTTAGAGATAAATAAAATATAATAAAAAAAAAAAAAAGAATATATGTATTTATGCTCTATATTATGTAATATATTGTGTAATATATTATTAAGATTAATCCGTTTTTATGTTTTAATATAAGAACATATGAAAAAGAGAATCATTGAAAGTGACTAAAGAAATAACATTACTTTCAGCGCAGCTCTTACAGCAGAAATTATTATTTTGTTTTCCCCAAAATTGAATGGTGGAACCTATATTTAATTATATATAAGTAATTTTGGCTTTTAATGCTTTTTAATTTTTTGAAACATATATAAAATATATGTATATAATTACATATATATATATATATATGTATGTATATGTATATATATATATATATATATGCTTTTGATATATTTTGGTGACATTTTAAGAAGACCCATATACATGCATATATTTAGAAGCAATTAATATTGTTTAATCGATATAGCTTCCTATAATAAATATCTATGTCAATTTTCTCAAAATATTTTATAATTTATATATATGGTCCATTTTGAAGACGCAAGATATTAAGATAAATTAATGTTTAAAATTATGACTTTATGTTCTATTGAGATACAGTTAGAGTAAAACATGCAAAGATTTGTAATATTTTCGATATTTTATTTACTTATATAAAGTATACAAATGTCTTCATATTAACCCAGCAATCTATTATTGTTTATGTATATGTCCTTGAAATAGACCATATATGTGAAATTATGAATAGTTTTCAGAAAAACGATTAGATAATTATTAAAGATAGTTATATTGAGCATATACTATTGATTGTTTTTAATTATATATATGTTGATATGTACGTTTTAAATGTTTTAAAATTATATTTATAATTATACTTACATGTTATGGGTATAATTGTATGTATAACTTCAAATCATGTAAGATATACATGTCTGTATGCATACATAACATTGTAATATTAATAAAATGTAATTATACTCTCTAAATTTTTTAGAGTAAAAATCTCACTTGAAGTATGGGGTGACACACCAACTCACTCGATTGGAGTTATTTCTCACTCATATAAAGTGAATTCTTTCACTTTTCATCAAGAAGTGCACATTTTCACTCTTTCTATTGGAATGAATGTTTTATTTGAGTGAATTTATTTCACTCGTAATTGAAGAGTCAACCTGCCAGTTAGTGCGAGGTACCGCTGATAGACGGGCAAGCGGCTTATATACTCTCTGCGAAGTAAAGTGCAGCCGATGCGCTATATAAAGACCATCTGCAGTGCGATTAACGCATACAAAAATTAATTTTCTTCGCCGCGAGAGAATTAGGCCTGTAGTACATGCTTTCTGTAAGATGTAACAGTAAGGTTTTGACCAATCACATACTTGATTTCGCCGGTTACGATTACGGTCGTCCTATCGAATGTGTCGAAACCTTATTGTTACGTCTTTCGGAAAGCGTGTGCCACAGGCCAGAGCCTTCACACACGAGTTGACATAACCATAACATAAGGTTTCGACGCGTCGAAAATTCACTCTTTTGGAATGACATTTTACTCCAAAAAATTTAGGAGTAATTATACGTATAATTTCATAACATTTAAGACATATATATCTACATACATACATATTGTATAATTAAAGACAATCAATACTATTTGCTCAATGTAGATGTTTTTAATAATTATCTAATTGTTTTTCTGAAAACTATTCATAATTTTACATATATGGTCTATTTCAAGGACATATACATATACAATAATAGACTGATGGGTTAGTATTAGGATATTTGTACATGTTATGTATGGATTATTATAAGGACATATTAAAGACATATAATATTATATGATTTACAGTTACTTTTCAGAACTGCGTATTACACGGTTCTTTAATCTCTTAACTGCCAGTGTCAAAGATTTTTGTCTTTTCCGACATGGTCTAAACTGCTGAAAAATTGAGAATTTTTGACACTAAGTTTGTGGTCTGGGAAACCTTTTTTTATTCTTTCCGACACGCTTTGCATTTACAAGACTACGAATTTTAATGTCAACATTTTCAATTTCTGTGTAATACGCAGATTGTAACGTTATTCTGAAAACGTAACTGTATTAAATTATATATTTTTAATATGTTCTTATAATAATCCATAAAATGTACAAATGTCCTCATATTAAACCATCAATTTATTATAAGTCTTTGAAATAAACCATATATGTGAAATTTTGAATAGTTTTCAGAAAAACGATTAGATAATTATTAGAGACAACTATATTGAGCATATACTATTGATTGTCTTTAATTATATGTATGTATGTTGATATGTATGCTTAAATGTTTTGAAATTATACATATAATTACTTATATATTATTATGACATATGTATGACATATTATGACAACTGTCTTAAATGTTTTGAAATTATACATATAATTACTTACATATAATAATGTTACATGTTATACCAATAACATATAAGTAGGGCTGGGAAAGTTACTTTTTAAAAGTAACTCCGTTACCGTTACTCTTGATAAAAAGTAACTCGTTACCGTTACTCGTTACCGGTCGTAAAAAATAACGCGTTACCGTTACTTTAAAAATAACAAAAAATCGTTACTTTTCGTTACTTTTTTTAAAATAATAATACAGATTTATAAAACAGGATACTAAGACATATAGAATATAAAATTGAAAGATATTTATCTTTAAATACTTTTTTATATTTTCAATACATATCTATATTACATATTACATTTTTTATATACTTTGTACACTTTTTTTATACTTTTATTTCATATACCTATTATCCAGATATCACAAAGAATCCAAAATAATTCTTTTAGTAATTTTTTTTATGTCACGAATTATGAATTTTTTTTTAGATGCAAAAAGAAAGCTTTTTCTAAGATGAAATCTTTTTTTAGACGCAAAATTTTTTTTTCTCTCCTGTTCTCTAGTCTTCTTGCTTACAAACAAACGCAAGTATTTCCACGTTTATGTACCGGCCGTATATAAACCCTGCATGTAAGTACAGTTATATGTATAATTTGAAGACGTTTAAGGCATACATGTTTACATACACAACATTGTTATACCAATAACCTGTAATTATAATTGTACGTATGATTTCGAGACATTTACGACATATATATCTACATACATATATTTAATTAGAGACGGTCAATAATATTTGTTCAATGCAGATGTTTTTCTTAATTATCTACTCGTTTTTCTGAAAATTCCATAATTTCTTATATATAGTCTATTTCAATACACAATGACATATACATATGCAGTAATATACTAATTGGTTAATATGAGGACATTTGTACATCGCTTAATTCTTCTGCAATTTATGTACTTTTATTAATTGTTTTTATTGAAACTTTTTGTTACTTTATAGTCATGATAATTAAAACATATAATTTTAAGGAATTTGTATCAATTATTTGATTTTTAAATAATTGGTACATTTTAAAGACGCAGAACGTAATTTAATCTATTCTCGTGTATTTATGCAAAATATCTGTAAACGTCTGTTGGAATCGGTATTTAGCCTGTAACTGTGTTTTCAAGACTGACGAAATTGTGCGCAGTTTATATGAGCTAAAAATATTAAATTAATAAAATTATAATTAGCACCAAAATTTAGCTGCAGACTGTTCAGGCTTTCTTAACTTTATCGATATTTTTAAACATTGGTCGGAAAATTGATTAGAAAACATGATTCATAGAGATATTTTGTGAGTACATGAAATAAATTTCAATTGTTTCTTGTGTTCTTATAATGAAGTGGGTTCCGTTTGCCTACGTTCCCGATTACCTACTGCTTTGTTTGCACACAAATTTTGCAGAAATTTCCGATTACCAACATTCCCGATTGCCTACGACCCGATTGCTTACTGCTTCATTTGCACACACAAAAATAATCAAGGTGCAAAATGTACATTGTACACGTGATGCTATTGCACACGTTTACATTGAATACGTGATATAATTACGCTTATACACCTTGCACATGTGACGTTATTGCACACGTGATATAATTACGCGCAAACACATTGTACACGTGACGCTATTGCATAACCCATGTGGAACAGTACGAAACGTGGACACACACATACACCACACACACACACACACACACACACACACACACACACACACACACACACACACACACACACACACACACACACACACACACACACACACACACACACACACACACACACACACACACACACACACAGAGGCGGGTGCAAAGGGGGGGGGGCTTCGCTCCCCCTTCCGCACCCACCCTGTCGGTAAAGGTGCATGGAAAGTCGTAAACTCATGTGGTAATTATCACGTGTGCAATGTGTATGCGCGTAATTATATCACGTAAGCAATGTGTATAAGCGTAATAATATCACGTGTGCAATGTGCACGTGTGCAATAGCGTCACGTGTGCAATTTATATGAGCTTAATAATATAACGTGTGCAATGTGCACGTGTGTAATAGCGTCACGTGTGCAATGTGTATGAGCGTAATAATATAAAGTGTGCAATGTGCACGTGTGCAATAGCGTTACGTGTGCAATGTGTATTTTGTACTTTGATTATTTTTATGTGTGCAAATGAAGCAGTAGACAATCGGAACGTGGACAATCGGGAATATCGGCAATTGTGAATTTCTGCAAAATTTGTATGCAAACAAAACAGTAGGCAATCGGGAACGTAGACAAATGGGACCATCTCTTAAAATGTACCAGATACCAAAAGATATCCATATATATTTGGTTTATTTTGAAGATATTTATTTTATGTCCTTAATTGTTACAAACTATAAAATTTAGAAATTTTAAGGACAGTCCTCAAAATATATCAAACGAGAAAAATATTGAAGATGGTCCTCAAAGTGCAAAATGTCCTCAAAATATACCATAGATCTAAAAAAATTTTCTCAAATTATATCAAAAGTATATACTATATATGCCCATATACATTCATTCATTAATTTTTTATGAAGTAATTTTCAAAAATTATGAATAAATTGATCAAAATTATAAAATTTATTATATCACGTAATATTAGAGTATTAATGTTTATTTAATCATATTTTACTTACTGTTCTGTTATAGCAATATATGTTTATTAATAATAAATCCAAATAATTCCAACAAGGGAAATGTTGAAGGATGAGAATATATTATACTTGAAGATGACTCACTTTTTTAAAATAATTAAAATTTAAATTAATAAACATCAATATATTAAGAAGTAATATATATCTATTTCCCTATATTTAATAACGCAGGCATAAAATATTATTAATTATTATGTACCTTCTAGAGTTAGAATATATATTGAGCAACAAAATTAGCGCAATAAAAATTTATACCAAAATTTCACTCAACTTCCTATAATCAACTTTACAAAAATTTATTGCATTGGAAAGTTTTTTTTTTTTATTTTAAAGCTTGAAATCTTGAGTGGATTTCGTTTGCCTACGTTCCCGATTGCCTACTGCTTCGTTTGCGCACAAATTTTGCAGAAATTTCCGATTACCAACATTCTCGATTGCCCACGACCCAATTACTTACTGCTTCATTTGCACACACAAAAATAATCAAGGTGTAAAATACACATTGCACACGTGACGCTATTGCACACGTGCACATTGCATACGTGATATAATTACGCGCATACAGATTGCACACGTGATGCTATTGCACACGTATACATTGTACACGTTATATTATTACGCTCATACACATTGCACACGTGAATATTGCACACATTATATTACGTTTATAAACAATGTACACGTGACGCTATTGCATACGTACACATTGCACACGTTATATAATTACGCGCAAACACATTGCACACGTAACGCTATTATACACGTGCATATTGTACACATTATATTATTACACTCATACACATTGCACATGTGATATCATTGCGCTCATACACTCTGAAGGCACGATTCCAATAACTTGGGCGCTTTGATTTAATAATGGTTTTTATGCTCGACAAATTTGTATAAATCTTATTCCAAAGTGTTAACTACTTTAATTTTCGAGATATTCCATATTAAAAATAAAAATAAAAGATTAAAAATAAGAAAAAAGTAAGTAGACCTCGTTTTGCATGGAAAGTAGCAAACCCATGTGGAACAGCACGAAGCGTAGACACACACACACACACACGCGCGCGCGCGCGTGCGAGGGTGCAAGAGGGGGCTTCGCCCTCCCTCCCGCATCCCGTCGGTAGGGGTGCCTGGAAAGTCGCAAACCCATGTGGTAATTGTCACGTGTGCAATGTGTATGAGCGTAATAATATAACGTGTGCAATCGTACTTTTGCATCTTGATTTTTTTGCGTGTTTGCAAATGTAGCAGTAGGCAATCGGGATATGGGCAATCGGGAATGTGGGCAATCGGGAATTTCTGTAAAATTTGTGTGCAAAGGAAACAGTAGGCAATCGGGAACGTAGACAAACAAGACCACCCCGAAATCTTTATTTTAAAGAACATTTATCAGATTTTAATTTTCTCCTTTTATACATAAAAAAAAAGTGTAACATAGCCAATAACATATGTGATTGCGGGTTGCCAACTACATAAAATACTCAATACAATAATATTTGCTATTAATGCAAGTACAATATGTTGATACTGCGATAGCATATATTATTGTATTGAGTATATCTGTAATTGGCAGCCCGCAATAACATATCTTATTGAATATATTACTTTTTTTTTCAGTGATATAAACTTTTTCCTACAAATTAAAAAAAAAAGAAATCTATACGATGTTTTTGACGGAGTTATAACATATCAAAGTTACCTATGCAATTTAGGCTGTTTATGTTTGTTTTCATCAGCATTAGCATTACCCGAGGCGCACCATGAGAAGTTGCCGGCCAAATTTTACGCATTGTGTGTGTGTGTGTGTGTGTGTGTGTGGGCGTGCGTGCGTGCGAGCGCACGATGCGTATAATAAGTAACCTCTTCATAATGCGCATCGAGACATACTAAGGCTAGTTATAGTCATAAATAAATTGACTAAAATGGATAAGTAACTCTGATATAGTATATAGTACGTGTTCTATGTATTTTCAATAAAGTAAATTAAAAATTAAAAAGATTTAGATGCTTTAGATAAATTCTTTTATAGATTTTTAATTTATTCGTTTTTTATATAACAGTAAATTCTTAAACATAATTTTTTATGGCTGCGTTTTGTTATTTGCAATTAGTAAAAGTTTGTATATTTACAGTACATGTATTATAAATTTCTAATATAATAATACATTATTATTTTAGATAAAGAAAAATTATTTTTGAAATTTTATTATTATACAGAGTGAGTCGCTTAAAGTGCTACAGACTTATATCTCAGAAATAAAGCATTTTAGAGGAAAATGTTTCACACAAAAGTTGTGTTTGAAGGAAGACATAAGATGGAGCCATATAAGGATTATTTTTATTTATTTAATATACTTTAATATACTTTGATAATTTTTATATTCAAGTTATTTATATTTATTTCTATTTATTAATTTATTTCTTATTTTTTGAAAAAATTACAAAACATTTTTTTATGTATATGTAATATACATGTATTTTAATGTATATGTAATAAATGTTTTTTATAAATTTTTAATTTACTTTATCTTTTTTATATAACAACAAATTCTCCAAAATAATTTTTAGAATTTAAAGTAATTCTAAGCCATAATAAAAATTTATAGTACACATGATATAAATATATAGATTATAACTAACAGTAAATAATAAAATGCAATGTAACCATAAAATATTAATAATTATTATGTACCTTATAGAGTTAGAATATACAATATTTTTATTAATAGTTTTATGTAAAATAATTTTTTATAAAGATTGAAATATGTAATAACATTTTTTCAAACATATATTTTATATAATTTTTTTATATTAAAATATAAAAATTATTTATTTATTTAACAATAAATTTTTATAATAATCTTATATTTCAATGTTTTAAAATTTATTTATTTATTTTAATAAATAACACATTTTTTATACATTAAAAAAACGTTTTTATAGATATTTACATTATCCTTTTTATATAACAACAAATTTTAAACTATTTAAATTTTTTTATTGCTGCATTATTCACTGTTAATAAATATTTATACATTTACATGTACTATAGATTTTCATTTAAGTTAATTAAAAGTTTGTAAAAAAAACATTTTTTACGTGTACATTATAGTTTATAAAAATGTTTAGGAAATCTATAGTAATTATAAAATAACATAATTATAAAATATTAATTATTATTTTATACTTTATAAAGTTAGAATATATGTTTCAATTATTTTATTAATTCTTTTATATAAAATAAATTTTTCTAAAACTTAACATGTACAATACTTGTTTTTTAAAAGTATATATTTATATTGTATAAATTTTTTTATTGAAACATAGAAATTATTTATTTAATAATATATTTTTAAAATAATTTTTAATATTCAAGTTTGTTAACTTTATTTTATTTATTCCTTTATTTATTATTTTTTGGAAGAAATTACGAAATATTTTTTATATACATTAATGTACATGTATTATATGTTTTTTTAATAGATTCAACTGGCATTTATTTATATCATTATTTATATCATTAATAGTTACACGACATTTCAGCCCTAGCTTTGGATCTTTATCAAAAGTGTTATACCAAAAAGTCAGAAACGCATGTTTAAAACTTTAAAAGTTTTAAGCATGCGTTTCTCAAAAAACATGAAGAAGTGAAAATGAAAAAATAGTAAAGTACGTAATAATAAAATAAAATCGTGGGAATATAAGAATAAGACGGTATAAGAATGCAAGAATGCGAAAATATCAACGCGAGAATACAAAAAAATGAGAGAGCATGAAAATGTGAAAGAACGAAATCACGAGAATGAAAGAAAAACAGAATACATAACAAAATTTAAAATGTCACTGTAATGACTCACATTTACAATTTTCGTTTTAATAAAATAAAATAATAAAACTTTAAAACGGTTTTAAACATGCGTTTCTGACTTTCTGTTATATCACTTGATAAGGGTCCAAAGCTAGGGTTGAAATGTCGTGTAACTATTAATCAAATAAATAAATGCCAGTTGAGTCAACCTTAAACCATCAACTTGTTTGTTAATTATTACTGGCAGTAATCAAAATTATTTTCTGCTACATTGTCGTTTTCTTAATAGATTTTAAATTTAATTTACTTTTTTTTATATAACAACAATAAATTCTAAGAAATAAATTTTTATAGCTATACTATAAATTTCCAATACGATAATAAATCACTTTGAATTAAAAAAAATTTTTTTTTTAATTTGTGGTTATATAATAGAATAAAGTACACTAAAAAATTGTAAAAAACCATTTATTATATATACATTAAAATATATGAAAAATGTTTTGTAATTAAAAAAAACTTTAATAAATAAATTGAAATAAATTTAAAACATAAATAATTGCCAATATACATTAATTTTATTTAATCTTTTAATATAAAATAAGTTTTTAAAAAAATTAAAATATAAAATACATTTTAAAATTTATTTTTAATTTGTTTACTTGTTTATTTTTTGAAGAAAGTAAAAACATTTTATATATACCTTAATATACATGTAATAAATATTGTTTTATAGATTATTTACTTTATCTTTTTTATATAATGACAAATTCTAAAAAATAATTTTTTTAGAATTTAAAATAAATTAGTTTTAAAAAGCTATGCATAAATTTATATACTTACATAATTGAATCGTAAATTTATATGGATTTATAATTTCTTCAGATAATAATTTAATTAGATCAAGTTTTTTCAATTCTCATTTTAGAGTTGTGTACCTATTGTGTCTATATTTGACATTTTTTAAATCCTATATTAAAATATAAAATAAACCATTAAAAATATGTAAACAATTTTAAGAATAAAAGCAAAGAAGAAAACCGCAAAGGAACAAAAACAGAATAAAGAACCAAGAAATATGAAAAGAGTAAAAACGTAAGAACAAAAGTGTGAAAGAATAAAAGCAAAGAAGAGAAACCAAAAAAGAAAAAAAAACAGAATAAAAAACCAAGAAATAGAAAAGAGTATAAACGTAAGAACAAAAATGTAATTGTATTAGTATAAAAAAGCATGAAGAAGTAAAAATGAAAAAATAGTAAAGTACGTAATAAGAAATTAAAATCGTGGGAATATAAGAATAAGACAGTATAAGAATGCAAGAATGCAAAAATATCAACGCAAGAATACAAAAAAGTAAGAGAGCATAAAAATGTGAAAGAACGAAATCACGAGAATGAAAGAAAAACAGAATACATAACAAAATTTAAAATGTCACTGTAATCACTCACATTTACAATTTTCGTTTTAATAAAATAAAATAATAAAACTTTAAAACGGTTTTAAACATGCGTTTTTGACTTTCTGTTATATCACTTGATAAGGGTTCAAAGCTAGGGTCGAAATGTCATGTAACTATTAATCAAATAAATAAATGCCAGTTGAGTCAACCTTAAACCATCAACTTGTTTGTTAATTATTAAGGCAGTAATCAAAATTATTTTCTGCTACATTGTCGTTTTCTTAATAGATTTTAAATTTAATTTACCTTTTTTTATATAATAACAATAAATTCTAAGAAATAAATTTTTATAGCTATACTATAGATTTCCAATACGATAATAAATCACTTTAAATTAAAAAAAATTTTTTTTTAATTTGTTGTTATATAATAGAATAAAGTACACTAAAAAATTGTGAAAAACCAATTATATGTACATTAAGGTATATGAAAAATGTTTTGTAATTAAAAAAAACTTTAATAAATTAATTGAAATAAATTTAAAAACATAAATAAT
Source organism: Monomorium pharaonis (assembly GCF_013373865.1). NCBI lineage: Eukaryota > Metazoa > Arthropoda > Insecta > Hymenoptera > Formicidae > Monomorium > Monomorium pharaonis. The sequence continues at coordinate 35,356,859 of NC_050467.1, read as the reverse complement.
TGGCAATATACATTAATTTTATTTAATTTTTTAATATAAAATAAGTTTTAAAAAAAATAAAATATAAAATACATTTTAAAATTTATTTTTAATTTGTTTATCTTTTTTTTTGAAGAAAGTAAAACATTTTATATATACCTTAATATACATGTAATAAATATTGTTTTATAGATTATTTATTTTATCTTTTTTATATAATGACAAATTCTAAAAAATGATTTTTTTAGAATTTAAAATAAATTAGTTTTAAAAAGCTATGCATAAATTTATATACTTACATAATTGAATCGTGAATTTATATGGATTTATAATTTCTTCAGATAATAATTTAATTGGATCAAGTTTTTTCAATTCTTATTTTAGAGTTGTACCTATTGTGTCTACATTTGATATTTTTTAAATCCTATATTAAAATATAAAATAAACCATTAAAAATATGTAAACAATTTTAAGAATAAAAGCAAAGAAGAAAACTGAAAAGGAACAAAAACAGAATAAAGAACCAAGAAATATGAAAAGAGTAAAAACGTAAGAACAAAAGTGAAAAAGAATAAAAGCAAAGAAGAAAAACTAAAAAAGAAAAAAAACAGAATAAAAAACCAAGAAATATGAAAAGAGTATAAACGTAAGAACAAAAATGTAATTGTATTAGTATAAAAAAGCATGAAGAAGTGAAAATGAAAAAATAGTAAAGTACGTAATAAGAAATTAAAATCGTGGGAATATAAGAATAAGACAGTATAAGAATTCAAGAATGCGAAAATATCAGCGCGAGAATACAAAAAAGTGAGAGCATAAAAATGTGAAAGAACGAAATCACGAGAATGAAAGAAAAACAGAATACATAATACATAACAAAATTTAAAATGTCACTGTAATTACTCACATTTACAATTTTTGTTTTAATAAAATAAAATTTCTTTTTTCTTTTAGTCACAATAACCATAAATGACATCCGTCACTATTTGCTGTGAAGTCAGTATTTACTATGAAGTCGACACCGTAAGAGTATCGATGGAAAAATTGTATTTTGTTTGTTCTAAATATTTATAACAAATGATTTAGTCATTACATATTAACGCAAAAGGACGTGAAATAATAAAAAGTTCAATTAATTTAAAATATATTTTAAAGATTTTAATTTAATTGCAAAAAAGAGGAAGAAAAGAAGGAAAGGAAATATATTAAAAATATTATTTTAATAAAAGAAATGTGAGTATTATATTTTAAAATTTGTTATGTTTTCTATCTCTTACTTATGTTAGCATTTACGCATTCTCGCGATTTCGTTTCCTCACACATTCATGCTCTCTCGTTTTTTGTATTATCACGCTGATGCTTTCATATTCTTGCATTTTTATACTCTCTTATTTTAATGTTTGTACAATCTCATTTTTTTATTATGTACTTTTTTGTTGTTTCATTTTCGAATCTTCTTGCTTTTTTCTAACACTTACGTTTTCATTCTTTTGCTTTCGATTTTTCGTTCTCTTGCTCTTATTTTCAAATTTATTTGTTCTTATATCCTTGCGCTCGTTTCTACCCTCTTCCTTTCTCTTTTCTCAATTTTTCACTTCTTCTTTTTCTTTCCCTCTTTTTTCCTTTTTTTCTAGTCCCATTTCCTTTTTTATAATTTATATTTTTTGGTTTTTTTGTATTGTTTTTTCCATTTTCTTTTCACTTTTTTTATTTTGCTTTAATAATTAAAAATGTTTATATGATTTTAATGTTTCCTTTTATATTTTATTAATATAGAATTAGAAAAAAATGACAGATTTGGACACAGAGGTGGATCTCTTACAGAAAGAATTGGAAAGAGTTGATCCAGAGGATCTATTATCATCTAATGAAATTATAGATTCTATACAAATTTACGACTCAACTGTGTAAGTACTTAATTTTATGCATAGTTTCTTTAAATTTAATTCACTTTAAATCTCTCAAAAAATTATTTTTGAGAATATGTTGTGTTTATATAAAAAGAATTAAGTAAATTCAAAATCTATAAAAAAACATTTATTACATATACATATATTAAAAAATATAAAAAATGTTTTGTAATTCTTTTTATTACATTAAAGTATATAAAAAATGTTTCGTAATTACTTCCAAAAAATAATAAATAAATGAATAAAGAAAATAAAGTAAACAAACTTGAATATTAAAAATTATTTAAAAAATATTAAATAAATAATCTTTGTTATAATATAAAAAATTTATACAATATAAATATATACTAATGGAAAACAAATATTAAATAAAAAATAGTAAATAATAAATAATGATAAATAAAAAAAATAAATAAATAATAAATAATGATAAATAATAATAATAAATAGTAAATAATGATAAATAATAATAATAACAAATAATGATATAATTATTATATATTCTAATTTATATAAGTTTTTTAAATTTATATTTATTTTTCTCTTAAATTACAAAATATTCTTATAAACTGTAATGCACACGCAAAAAATGTTTTTTTACAAAATTTCAATTTACTTTAAAATAAAAAATTATAGTACACATACTATAAATACACTCAGTAGTAAAAAAAGCGGTACACTTAAAATTTCGGAAAATTTTACGAAATTTCAAATGATAACTTGGTAAATTATAAAGATAAAAATTCTTCTCAAAAAGGAAAATAAAGTTTAAAGTGTCCACTTTAAGAATATTTTAATAGCAATTATGCGTGGCTATTTTTTTTTAAAATGGTGGATGACAAAGTTAGAAGATGCAAAATTGATAAATAAAGATCTGAGTTTGCGGCGATGCATGGCGTGAATCAGGTGTCACAGCCTAATGGAATAAAATGCAAATGAAAATATAGAGTATTAGCTTTAAAATGCTTTTTTACAGAATTTGGTGCGATCATTTTTCGATGAATAATTAAAATTTGAATTAAAAAACAGCTTTTCTCTTTAAACTTGCATAAATTAGCGAAAAATTATCGTATCAAGCTCCGTAAAAAAGTATTTTAAAGACAATACTCTATACTTTTAGATGTTTTTCATCTTATTGGGCTGTGACACCTACTTTACCCCACGCGTTGTCGCATGTTTGAATACTTATTTATCAACTTTGCATGCTCTTTCCTTGTCATTCACCATTTTGAAAAATGTTTGCAACAAAATTCGATTCAAGATCGTAAATTTTTGCAATCAATATTACGAAATAAAGAAACTATTTACGTTTTAAGATACCAAAATCGTTAGCTCAAATTATTGTTGCAATTTTTTTCAATATGATCCGCATACATTTTGACTGGTCAGAATTGCATTCCCCCCCCCCCTCTCTCTCTCTCTCTCTCTCTCTCTCTCTCTCTCTCTCTCTCTCTCTCTCTCTCTCTCTCTCCCCCCCCTCCGCTCTCTCTCTGCGCGCGCGCGCGTGTGTGTGTGTGTGTGTGTGCGTTCCACAAATCGTATCTTTATTTCGTGTAATGATTGCGAAGAATGAAAATCTTGAATCAAATTTTGTCTTTATACTTTCCAGGTCTTTAAATTGATACATTTGACATGAGAACAATAAATTTGGCTGTTGAAGTTCAAAAGTTAATTGCCCTAACCATACTTTTGAAACCATACTTTCAATGTTTCAATGAAATTTGTATCGAAATTATAGGCAAACATTTTTCACAATGGTGGATGACAAGGAAAGAGCATGCAAAGTTGATAAATAAGTATTCGAGCTTGCGACAACGCGTGGCGTAAAGTAGGTGTCACAGCCCAATGGGACGAAAAACATTTAAAAGTATAAAGTATTGTCTAAAATGCTTTTTTACTGATACAATAATTTTTCGCTGAATTATGCAAGTTTTCAGAGAAAAGCTGTTTTTTAATTCAAATTTTAATGACTCAGTGAAAAATTATTGCTTTGAACTCTGTAAAAAAGCATTTTAAAGCTTATACTTTATATTTTTATTTGCATTTTATTCCATTAGGCTGTGACACCTGATTCACGCCATGCATCGCCGCAAACTCAGATCTTTATTTATCAATTTTACATCTTCTAACTTTGTCATTCGCCATTTTTAAAAAAATACGCATAATTGCTATTAAAATATTCTTAAAATGGACACTTTAAGCTTTATTTTCCTTTTTGAGAAAAAATTTTATCTTTATTATTTACCAAGTTATAATCATTTAAAATTTTCCGAAATTTTAAGTGTACCGTTTTTTTTGCTGCTGAGTGTATATAGATTTATTAACAGTGAGTAACAAAATGCAGCAATAAAAGAATTTAATTATTTAAAAATTTGTTGTTATATAAAAAGGATAATGTAAATAAAAGATCTATAAAAACATGTACATTAAAGTATAATAAATGTTGTTATTTTTTTCAAGAAAATAAAAATAAATAAAAAGAAATTTAAAACATTGAAATATAAAAAATTAATATAAAAACTTATTTTTTAATGAATATATAATCCTTATGTTTTAATATAAGAAAATTATATAAAATAGATATTTAGGAAAAAGTTATACATTTCAATCCTTATAAAAATGTATTTTACATAAAGCTATTAATAAAAGTATTAAACATTCTAACATTCTAAAAATTATGAGGTACTTAATAATTATTAATATTTTATGACTGCATTTTATTATTTACTGTTAGTTATAACTTATATATTCATATCACATGTACTATAATTTTCCAATAAAGCAAAGAATTATTGTCGAATAAATATCGAATAAGGTACATAGTTAAATATCCATCCGGACGAGGCATAATTACAGTTATGCTGTCGCGAAAAACGTTACCCTCGTAACAAAAATATGTTAATTGTAACTATGGTCATCTTACCCAAGTTTACCCTATTTGAATTCTGGCTGAAATGTCTTTTTCTCGTAACAAATTTATTTACAGTTAGGGAAAACAAGGGAACAGATGCTAGTTAGTATCACACAAGTAAATATTAGCATGAAGATTTAGATTTAATCAAATAGACATATTCTACATGAATTGTGTTTTCATATATTCAAAATATATTCTCTTATTTTATATTTATGTTAAAATTGGTCCTTAAAATTTTTTAATTAAAATTCAATATGTTTACTTGTTATTTTAATATATTACTGCGTTGTGTTAATTCAAATGAAAATTTATCTGTTAAATTTGATAAAAAAAGAATATTGAGTTTGTACTATAATATAAGAGTGACTATTATTTCTTGACATGATCTCTCTCTTTGGTTCTTTGAATATACACGAAAAAAACATTATTTTCAAATCAACAATGTTATTCTTATATATAGACAAGAATGTAAAGTATTATTTATAGAATTTGATAATCTTAAACGGATAACTGCTTAAAACATCTACATAAAAAATTAATGTTTCTGAATGTTTAGAAGAATATCAAATTCTTTAAAATATTCTTGCTTATACATAAGAATAATATTGTTAATTTAAAACTAACGTTTTTTTTTAATTGGAAAAAAAGATTGCGGTTATGCAACCTAAAAGACATATGGAACATTACCAAAGAATCTTTTTAAAACTAATGCTTTTTGGCGAATATTACATTTTAACATTTAATTACATATTCTTTTTAAGCTTAAATGCATTATCACCCAAATGTATGCATACTTGAATATTTTCTTACTATTTAACTCTTTATTCATATATTATTCATATTTGTACATATTTTATGTTATACAAAATTAAACAATGATATAAAATTTTACTAATATATAATCATCTAAGCGTGTTGATAACATGGTCATTTTCGAAATCTCCATATTATTTTATATTCATATTATATTATATACATATTATTGTGGTAGCCATATTACCCCCGTTTTTCTTCAACTCATTATGCATTAGAGGGGGAAGGGAGGTTCCGTTTGTCTACGTTCTCAATTGCCTACATTTGCTTCATTTGCAAAAAAATTTTGCAAAAATTCCCGATTGCCGATACACAAAAATAAAACCTCCAATTGACGTCCATTGGACGTTTGTCATGGAAGTTTGAAACTTCCAGTGGACGTCCATTGGACATCCAAAACAGAGCCATTGAAAATCTATAGTTCCACATTACGTACGTCCACTGGACTTCCACTGGACGTCGTCGTAGGAATTTGGACAGTTATCTTCAAAATTAAACACAAAGTATGTGAGATATCGCGAAATCCATTATTCCACATTTAATTCATAACCGCTTTCTTTTTTCAACAATAATATTATTTTACTTACACACACATATACACACACACGTAATTGTATATAATTCTATATATATGTAATTTAAATGTAATGTAATGTATATATAATTTGAAACAAATATTAAAAAAAATATTTAAACAAAATATTTAACGCAAATCTTAGTATTATAATATAAAATTATATTTATTAAAATATAATTGTATGTTATTATAGTGAAATAATAGGTTATGTTGACGGAATGGAGTCACCGCGCATTGTTGGAAATAACCAACAATACAAAATATTCAAATTTTTTTTAAATAATGGCAGCGGTAGAAGGATTCAAATCGTAGTCTGGAATGATGATATAGATAAAATTATACATCACATCAATTTAAATAATGTAAATATTTTTTATTTAAATATAAAAATAATGTATAAAAATGACATAAATAATATAAATATATGTATATATAAATGTAATTAAATATATAAATAACATAAAGATTATGATATTATAAATGAAACTGGATATATTATAATAATAACAATATTTAAAATATAATATAATATGTATGTAATAATATTTTATGGTAATATTAAAAAAATATATATTTTACTAAAAATAATTTTAATTTAAGATTATTCATTTGGATGGTGTACAAGCTCGAAGCCCCAAAGTAGCTTCTTTTAATAATGGAAACACACCATTCGAACTATTAATTCGTAAAAACACTATTGTATCAAATTTAGGAAAATACGAACCAACTTCAAATTTAGAAATAGAACCAATGGCTATTAAACTAAACGAAATAATAAATGCAACGCAACGAATCAGTAAGTTCTATTAATTACACACACACACACACACACACACACACACACACACACACACACACACACACACACACACACACACACACACACACACACAATATATAAAATATTAAAACTATAAAAAATTTAAATTAATTATATAATTTAAATACATTTACATGATATAAAAATTTTTCTAATATTTTAAAATCTTAGAAATTAATTTTTACATATTATATAATTCATATTATATATTCCACTTTTAAATAAATATATTACTTTAGTTTTAGAAGCTTATGTAAAAACAAATTTTGCTGAGGCACATAATATTAAAAAAGATCAAACGATTGGATACGGTTCAATCACGGATGGCATATATAAAGTGGAAGTACATATTTTAAGTTTTACAAATGAAGAGTACTTTAAACTTGGAATACGTAAAGGAGATAAAGTTCAAATAATTGGACTTGCACAAACACAAAGTATTTAATATTTGATAATATTAAATAAAATTTAACAATTGGATTAAATAGTAAATAAAATTAATTAATTAAGTGAAATAATCATTTTATTATTATCTTATATTTTTGCAGATGATTCTATATATTTAATAGTAAATAATTTAAAAGATATACGTAGACTAAATGGTCGAATGGAATTATCTTCATTGTTAAAAGGAGTAATAAATTTAAAAAAAAGAAAATTAGAAGAAAATTCACGCGAAGTAATTAAATTATTTTAACATATGTAATATGTTACTTTAATAACTATTAAAATATTAGTGTGATATATGTTACGAGATCATGGCGAGAAAGGACCAAATTTAACATAAATACAAAATGTCTTTTACTGTGTAGCAATTAAATTTAAATTTATTATTATAGACAGAAAAGAAGAGACATTCTATATAATAACAACACAAGCGTGAAAACTATGAAAAACTACGATGAAAACAACGATCTTCGGTCATGAAGAACCGAAATAAAACGTAAAATAATTCAGAAATCCAAGAATTGCTACTGTTTATGTTAATTGTTTATGTTTATAAACAAAACTGTTTTGTAAATTGTTTATGTTTATGTTTATGTTTTAATGTTTAATTAACGTTTAATTGTATCAATAATTAATCCTTTTTTCTTATTATATTAATTGTTTAAAATTTTTTGGACTTTTCTTCATTTTTATTAGATTGGTTCTGTATCTTTTAAATGATATTGTAGACTATTGTAGACATCATTCATGCATTATAACTCTTCTCTATCGTAAAATTGCAACATGTAAATTAAATAAACAAATATATATATATAAGTTACATGTTTAATGTAAAATTAAATGTAATAAAAGTATATCTAAAAAAAGATGTATTTAATTAGATTTTTAAATTAGAAAGAATAAGAGAATTGATAGACTATAAATAGAAAGAGGAAGAACAGAAAAAGGGAAGGAAAGAGAAAAAGAGAAAGAGAGAGAGAGAGAAAGAGAGAAGATAAAAGATAAGTATGTATGATTTGATAAACTAAATAGAAAAAGTAAAAAAGTAATAAAAATAAGTAAGCAATAAAAGTAAAAAAGTAAATAAAAGTATATCTAAACTTTTTATACCGATTGATAAAACATGTATTTGATTTAGATTTTAATTAATATATTAAAAGAGAGAGAGAGAGAGACAAACAGAAAATAAAAAATTAAAAAAAGAGAGACAGAAAATAAAAAATAAGTATGTATAATTAATTTAAAATTTTAATGTAAATTTTAATGTAACTAAATTAATTTTATAAGTTATTAACTTTAATTCAATTTAGTTTTTAATTTTATTTAGTTTAAAAAAATAATTAACTTTTTATGTTTTTCTGTTCCACAACATATATTACATGTTATATAATTTATAAATAAAAAAATTAATATACATATATAAATTACATGTTTAATGTAATGTTGTTGTAAAAAGTTGTATTTAATTCGATTTTTTAATTAGAAAAAATAAGAGAATTGATAGACTAAATAGAAAGAAGAAGAACAGAAAAAGGGAAGGAAAGAGAAAAAGAGAAAGAGAGAGAGAGAAAGAGATAAGATAAAAGATAAGTATGTATGATTTGATAAACTAAATAGAAAAAGTAACAAAGTAATAAAAATAAGTAAGCAATAAAAGTAAAAAAGTAAATAAAAGTATATCTAAACTTTTTATACTGATTGAAAAAACATGTATTTGATTTAAATTTTAATTAATATATTAAAAGAGAGAGAGAGAGAGACAAACAGAAAATAAAAAATTTAAAAAGACAGAAAATAAAAAATAAGTATGTATAATTAATTTAAAATTTTAATGCAATTTTTAATGTAACTAAATCAATTTTATAAGTTATTAACTTTAATTCAATTTAGTTTTTAATTTTATTTAGTTTAAAAGAATAATTAACTTTTTATGTTTTTCTGTTCCACAACATATATTACATGTTATAAATAAAAAAATTAATATACATACATAAGTTACATGTTTAATGTAATGTTGTTGTAAAAAGATGTATTTAATTCGATTTTTTAATTAGAAAAAATAAGAGAATTGATAGATAGAAAAAGGAAGTACAGAAAAAGGGAAGAAAGAGAGAGTATTTAATTCGATTTTTTAATTAGAAAAAATAAGAGAATTGATAGATAGAAAAAGGAAGTACAGAAAAAGGGAAGAAAAAGAGAAAGAGAGAGAGAAAGAGAAAGAAAATAAAAGATAAGTATAATTATATTTTAATATAATTATATTTTAATTAATATAGGTTACATTTAAAAGGATAAGAGAATTGAAAAATGAGAATTGATTTTTTGTGTCTTTACAAAAGACACTTTTAATCATAAAAATTAAGTCATAAGTATGTAACAAAAAGACACTTATTAAGACTAAATAGAGACACTTAAGAGACTAAATAAGACACTTTACAAAAAGACACTTTTAATCATAAAAATTAAGTCATTTTGCGTAGCTATTTATTCATCATAATCATAAAAATTAAGTCATAATTGTATTTTAATAGAAACACTTAAGAAACAGACACACTACAATTTACAAAAAAACACTTTTATTAAGTCATTTTGCGTAGCTATTTATTTATCATAAATTTGACAGCTGTCAAAACTAAAAACTATCACGAAGTAAGCCAAGCGAAAGAACCAATCCGCATCGCGGAAAAGAGGCAACAATAAATTCGATTCGATTTAACATCTCCTTTTTAATATAGGATGATATCTGGATGAAAAAACACTTTGAAAGTTTCAACACTTGTAAAATACTGTAAAAACTAAATTTTTTTCTTGACAATTAATGAATTAATAGTTGTAAACGAATATGACTAGATTCTAATACTATACATTCATTTTTTGGTTGTTTATTTACTCAATGAAACAATTGTCAAAATATTTTATAAATGTGTTAAAACTATCGAGTAAAAATTTTTTTTATTTAGATGTTTTTATTTGAAAATGGTGTAGAATTTTTAGTGTAAATTTCTCGTCTTTGAGGTCATATTTTTATAAATGTTGAATGAGTATCCAGAACACTAAGGTCCGTATTTTTAACTCACATTTATTGCTAAATACACGTCTAAATGTGCCAATCAGCTAATAAGATGTCATCTTAAATTAGGCTGATTTAAATTTAGCGATAAATGTGAGCTCAGAATGCGGATCTAAATTTCGCAATATTACAAAAATACTGCGTAAATATTACAGTAATACATTCGTGATATATCACCATTATATTACTGTGATCCATTTTGGCGGACATTTTAACATTATAGTAATATTTTTGCAATATTGATACTATATTTCACTGTAACATTGTAATGGGAGAACAATATTTCTGTGATATAACCGTAATATTCCGTGCTATGTGGGATATTTATCATAAATATTTTCCTTTTTATAAATATTTTATAGTCGCAAACCCATGTGGTGCAGAGAACGCTTTGTACACACACACACACACACACACACACACACACATACACGCACGCACACACACGCACGCACGCACACACACAGAGAGAGGAGTGCAAAGGGGGCTTCGCCCCCCTCACCCCGTCTTAGTTGCTAACCCATGTACTATCTGCAATGCAGAATTGTATCGTGTGCAATCGGGTCCGTGTGCAATCGGGTTTGTGTGCAATCGAGTCCGTGTCCAATCGGGACTGTGTCCGATCGTTTATGTTCGCAATCGGTCCTCACTCCTATTTTTTCCTAACCTAACCTAACCTAACCCAAACATTTTAAAATCGTTATTTGCCTACAATTTCAAATCTAAAGTCGCAAACCCTTGCGGTAAAGTACAAGCGTGGACATCGTTTCGCTGTGTAAGCGGGGGGGGGGGAGGGGTGGGTAAATTTCGCTACGCGTGGAAAGTCGCAAATCTATGTGATGTACTCCTATACTGAATAATTATGTGTCGCATTTATAGATCTTTTTTGGTAATAACTTTTTAACAAATCACGAGCGACGGCTAAAATCTTTTGAAGGTGACTCAGGAGGGTGACCTTGATAACATATATGTCAAGATCATCGGAACTGTCTCCCCTAAACTGAATAATTAAATAATTAATCAAACAAAAAAGATGTTCTGCATGTCTGTCTGCAGATAATAAAAAAACGTTATTACGGGCCGGATTCCTCCATCTGACCTCGTAACCGATATATGTAGACCGCGATTTGGCAAAATTTAAAATGTAGCAAAGAAAAGATCGCGCAACGCCAGGCACGACAATATGAGGAAAAGAACGTAACGACCCAATTAGAGCCGGATAATCGGAATTGAGACGCAGCAGCCTTGCCGAGTAGCAGGAACGCTGATCGGCAAGGACGCATCGTAACCCTGAAAACTGGAATAAAAAGGGAAAGCCCAACACCAAGTCGGGCTCAGTCAATTCAGACAGTCATAATTCGGTCTCGTACTACTGTAATCTATCGCGTGGACTTTGTTACTCTGTAAAATAAAAGTGTTTGATATACGAACATCGTGAGTGCCTCATTAACGCCCCAGCCTCTGGGAGCGCATCGCCTAGTACTTAAAACAGAGTGACGGTGAGAGAGAACAACCGCGACGTTATCTACAATAATCCATCGACATTTAAAAGACCAGCGGTGCAAAGGACCTTAACGGAGGATGGACCCCGACGTGCACGAAAGAGCACAATTTGCGACGATCATCGCACGATTTTCTGTTTAGATTGCGTACAAAAACATAGTTAATATTATTATTTCTTCAATTTTGATCATTCTACATTGTATATACCTAAGTTTTTTATGATAATATACTATAATTTTTTATAATAAAAAAAGATGTATGTGAAAAATTATCATTGTATTATATTTTTATTACCCGAAAAATAGCTTATTTTCAATCATGCAAATAATTATATTTTTTGCAACTGACACATATAGAACAATTTTTTCTGAAGTCATACCTTAATCTAAGAAACCTCAAAGAATTTTTTTAAATAATAATTGTTATTAAGTTATGAATTTTTGTACGAAATTCCATTTCTTGTCAATCTCGAGGAATTTAAATTGTTATTGTAAAAAAATTTTTAATAAATGATAAAAATATTTATCAAAATTTAAAATGTAGTCACTTAAAAGCTTTCAGATTATTTGCATATATTTAACATTTAAAAAAAAGGGACAGGACAAAAAAGGATCAGTGTATAGACCGTGTTATTAAAAATAAGTGTACAGAGACGGAGGGTTAAAAATCCTAGCAAGGATACTTTGAAATCGATTCGATTATTGGAAAGTTAATTACAAGAGATTATCAAGAAACTCATGCAATTTTTGACTGTTTCAGATGTCATATTGAATCCGCTATTGTCAATTTCAATAATCTAACTTCAGATTCATCATCTTTGACCCAAAAGTCTCAATAAAGTTATTTTCAAGCTGATTTTAATATAATAAAGTTCATATCAAAGGATTGAAGGAAAATTCGTCTAAATGTTTGACAATTTCGGGCGCCATATAGGAAGTTGTTTACTAGCTTTCTAACGATCGCGGACGTCTTATTGGGCGGTCTTATCTTGTCTCACGCTGCCACGCGTTTGCCGGTATTCCCTAGGGAGAAATAAAAGATCGGATAAATGTCTAGACATCGGAGCTATTTACGTCTAAAATAACGTCTAGAAATATCTGATTTGGATGTGATTTTGTGTTATTGTGTTTGTTTAAAACCTTACAATAGCAGTCTTTATACAATAACAATAAATTATTAATAAAAAATTATTTTAAGCTGCAAGTCATTCCTCGACGTCTAATAGACATCTATAGACGTCTAAATAAATGAAAATAATTTTGAAAAAACGTCGCATTACTTTTTAAATAATTAATGCAATTTTTCATTTCTAGACAGCACACAATATTTATAAAATATTTACAAAATATTTATAATATTTATTTAAATGTTTTATAAATATTTATGTAAATATTTTATCAACATTTTTATGGTCTTAGATTTGACAGATCGTAAGATTTATCATAAATATTATAAAAATATTTATAAAATATTTATAAATATTTTATAAATATTTTTATTTGACAAAATATTACTACAAATCTTTATTGTTTATTTACCATAAATATTATATAAAATATTTAGTCCATATTTTAATATATGTTGAATAAAGATTTTTTTTCATGTATATAAAAGGGAGCGTCGCAGATGCGCACAAACAAACGGACACCACCAATCAGATGGGTTACTGGGTTGGTTAGGGTTAGGATGAATTTATAGAATTTGATTGGTCCCAGATAGCCAAATGCAGTTTGCTATCAAATCGCCAACAATCATTGAAGCAACTAATTTTGACAAATTTAGAACAAGGTGCGTCAGCATTATGTCTGTCGAACTGAACTCACGTGAATTCTAATTCTAACAACGGCGAATTGATTGCAACATGTCAGCATTAATTTGCTATTCGCAAAAAAGTGATTTGTGACAGCAACTTAACAACTTGTGTTGTCAATTTGTCATCCGTGATTAACAGCGTATTGACAGCAAATTGACGGCAACTTGTTATCATCGGTATGCCATCCGCAACCAACAGCATGTTAATGGCAACATGATGGCAACCAGTGTTGGGTAAGATACTTTTAAAATGTATCTCGATACAGATACAGATACTTATAAAAAAATGTATCTAGATACAGATACAGATACACAAATCAAAATGTATATAGATACAGATACTCAGATACTTTAAAAGTATCTCAGATACGTATCAGATACTCTTAAATTATTCAAATAAAAAAATCTGAAAAATTTAAATGTTTGTGCGCAACACGAAAAGCGCATTATAAAATAAATAATTACATTTTTGTGTTGCGCATAAATACCTGTCGCTGAACTCTTACTGTCTTTTCCGAATTTTTTATTTGTTTGTTGAGTTGTTGAGTAAACTTGCGTTTCTCGTCTTTTTTTAAAATTATATTTTATTGTAATAATAATAATAATATTAATAATGTATGTAATATGCACAAAATCTAATGATTCTATAGACTAGATTAGTAAAGTTATTTCATACATAAGTACTATTTGCGCAAATCTAAATGACGCTATCGACAGTAATAGCAAATCAAAAATGACCTTAAAAAACATTTTTTCCCAATAAAGACAAAAAGTACGTAAAAATGTATTTGAAAATGTATCTGAAAATGTATCTAAAAAGCAGTTCAGATACTGTGTTTTGTATCTAGATACAGATACAAATACTCTAATTCAAATGTATCTCAGATACAGGTTCAGATACACAAAATGTATCTCTATACATGTATCTAGATACATGTATAGAGATACTATCCAACATTGACGGCAACATATGTTAAATATTGAATGCTCATACGCTGACAATATACTCACATCTGGCATTGCCTAATAAAACTTCTGCGGTCACCCATTCAACTCTGAACCGCCGTCGACACTGCTTGACTTCGAAGATCGTACGCAACCTAGCACTTCGCGATGATCCATGAACACTTAATGCTCATGAATACATATTTGTTATAGATCAGTTCAATCATAGATGTCAGAAACATGAAGTATAGTTAAATAATATTTATGAATAAATATAAATTTACAGTTTTTTTACTGCTTTTTACGTATGCAAAATAACATGTAGAATAACTTATAAAAATGTTTTTGTTCTGTTCTTTTGATAAAGCTAAATTATATCCCAGACAGCATACAATATTTATAAAATATTTACAAAATATTTATAATATTTATTTGAATATTTTATAAATATTTATTCAAATATTTTATAAATATAAATATTCATTAAATCATCGGTAAAGTATTTTCTTTTATATAATAATGAATAAATTTATTCACATTTAAATGTTGCTAATTTTATTCATGATTATCTTTTATTTTGTAACTATATATTAGTTAAAGTAATATAATTAAAGGCCGTAGCCGGATAAGAAGGGGGCAATCTGCCCCCGCACGGATCGTGCTCATTTTTTTTGCTTTGATTGCTATCAGTGTCACTTACAATTTAGCCAAATATTAGTCCTTTTTATTGAACCGTTTTTGTGTAAATAACAAAAATAAAACTTCCAAAAATAATTCGTATCTTTTGATCGACTTAACCGATTTTGATGAAATTTTAATATGTTACAGATATCATTGAAATACATTTATAAAAAATTCGGGAAGGGTTTCTGATGACAAAAACATTGATAAAAAAAATAAATAAATATTCCTGATTTTTTTTAGTCCCGATAACCTTCTGGTACAATTACGAATTTTTTTTTGTAGAATCTTGGAACAGTTTCCTACAACACATATTTTTTTCAAAGCAATATAGTGGGTAGCAGATACCCATAAAAAATAAAGTATTCTTCTTAAGTTTTTAAAAATATGATATGCTTTTGGTACAATCGTCATATTTTTTTTGTAGAATGTTGGGATAGTATTCTACAACACCAATTTTTTTTTAATCAATAAAATCAGTGGAAGGTGCTTAAAAAAACAAAATATTTTTTTTTATTTTTAAAAAATATGATATGCTTTTGGTACAATCGTCATATTTTTTAAGTAGAATGTTGGAATAGTATTCTACAACACCAATTTTTTTTTAATCAATAAAATCAGTGGAAGGTACTTAAAAAACAAAAAATTTTTTTTTTAATATGATATGCTTTTGGTACAATCGTCATATTTTTTTTGTAGAATGTTGGGATAATATTCTACAACACCAATTTTTTTTTAATCAATAAAATCAGTGGAAGGTACTTAAAAAAACAAAATTTTTTTTTAAATTATGATATGCTTTTTGTACCATTTTTTCGTAAAAAAAAGAACATTTTTTTGTAGAATTTTTAGACAGTATTCTACAACAAAAAATTTTTACTAAAAAAATTATAAAATAAAATAATTATAAAAAAATAAACCATAATTGTATTAAATAAAATGTTTAATAATGAATCTCAAAATAATGAATTACACATACGTTCACATAATCACTCTCATACTATTATTTACAATATTTATATGAACTAATCTTCATCACTATCTTCATTGATAATAGGCGTGATGCCGTTTGTTTTAAATAGTTCACACAAGTGCTGGCCTGGTCTCGGAATTTTTGATAAATATCGTCCGTATGATAAATAATAAATAATGGCAGCAATGTGCGAACAGCAGGCAACTGTTCTTCGTCCATTGACGCATTCACAAAAGTATCTTTTTATCCCTGAATGACCAATACTATCAGGAGTGTATTCAATAAAGCATCGATACACTTTCTTAGATATGTGACGAGACTGTACTTGAAGCTTCAGTATATTGGACTGGTCTTTGAGGAACTGCAAATTTAAACTACCATCTTCATTTAGAATTTCTCCCAAGTAGGAAATCGCCTGCGAATACTGATAAGTTCCGGTAAATAATATTTTCAAATCAGTTTCTGTTAGTTCCGGGAAGTTAAGCAAGTCACTGGAGGAAATATTTTGGAAAGGCAATTGTTTCCGAAACCAACCATTCTCTTCAACCACAATTGCCAAAGTGTTCTCGAAGTTTTTTTGTGCAATCATACGTTCAACAACCTCGGATGATATTTGGTCATCAGAATTTAATCGCTTTCCAAATTGATTCAAAAGAAACGATGCTATTCGATAAAGTACACCTACCTTATGAAGCATTTTATTATCGAACTTCTGATCAAGAAGGCGATTTTTCTGTTTAATCATTCCGTGAACTGCTTCTACTGCCCAACGAATTTTCGTTACAAAACGCGAGTTATTGGATTCGCATGTAGTCAATTGATGGCGTGCACCTTTTAATGCTGGCATTAATACACGAAATCCTTTGGATTCTAAATGGCACTTTACATCGCGAAAACCCCGATCTACAACGAAAATATCACCTGGAAGCATTAAATTGCACAAACCGTTTGGGTCTTCTATTACACGTCGCATAATTTCAGCATCATTGACATTAGCAAGATACGGCCCCAATATATCAACTACGAATCCATTAGTTGTGCAGATTGTAAACGGTTTGCACAATGGCATCTTTTTCTGACCTGAATAAGATTTTCTTTGATATTCATTGTTGGAACTCTTCTGATGATAAGCATATGTTCCATCGCAGATAAGTATCAACTTATCACAAATACCATAGAGTTTTTTTACAATTTTAGTGGTATTATTTTCAATTAGATTATTTCGAGACGCTGCCATTAATCCAAACTTAGATGGTAAAATATTTGTTTCAAAAGCATTAATAACGGAGGATGAATACTCGGAAACTAGCTGCTCTTTTTCAAGTTGTAATATAGAAGCAATCATTTTATTCGAATTTCCGGATCGAAGTTTTAATAAAAATACAATTACTGCTTGAGTTACAGTACGACCTGCAGTATCTCGCATTGATGTCATCATTCTACTCAATTCGAGAATATTATTCCAAGTTAGACCTGTGAATATACGAATCTGCTCTTCAGATAAATTATAATTACCAATTTTGTCAAATAATGTTAAATTACATTCATTTGACAAACAATCAAAGATTTTTTTTACCTCTTCTGCTTTCATTAAAGATGAATTAGAAAAGACTTTTAAGAGATTCAGATCATCATCATATAAACGATTTTTAATCAAGTGATGTTCACAGCATCGATTT
The DNA here is from genome assembly GCF_013373865.1 of Monomorium pharaonis. Classification (NCBI taxonomy): domain Eukaryota; kingdom Metazoa; phylum Arthropoda; class Insecta; order Hymenoptera; family Formicidae; genus Monomorium; species Monomorium pharaonis. Next base: position 35,338,736 of record NC_050467.1, on the reverse strand, counting down.
CCTTCCGGAATATAAACTTTTCGTTTGATATATGATTGCATTCGAGCTTCTTTTGGGACTGTTTTCAATTTATTTTTTTCAGTACATAAACAGCAATATTTATGAGTAGATACTGTTCTAGGAATTGCAACCTCTATGTATTCAATTGTACATTGCTCAGAATCAGTTGGCAATTTAAAATAAAATGTTGGGTCCATCTGACTAGACTGAAATGCAGATGCAATAGTGACAGAACTCTGCGGTAAGGTATGAGATAATTCTTTTAGCTCATCTCGATTATTGAAATCATCTGTTCTGCGTCGTTTATATGCAACCACTCGACAATTGCCACAAATAATATTGTTAATACTAAGAGATCGCGATGAACCTCTTGAATAGAAAGCTGCATCATCTAATGATGCTATTATTTTCCTAGTCCCTAGTATTTTATGCACAAATCGACCACATATCGCGCACTTCGGATAGCATCTTTCGACATGTGACATATTGTATATATAAGTAATTCTAGAAAAATATTAATATACAGATAAAGAAGTGTATTAATAAGTATAATATGTTGAAAAGGAACAAGCTGGCCAGCGACCCGGGTAGGGAGGTCAGGTGAGCAGAAAGGTAAGAAAAATGTTCAGGTGAGCCGAGAAAAGAGAACGCTCGAGAAAGCTAGAGAGAAAGCTAGACCTTGAAGACAGCTATGATGCGTCCCATGATGCGACCGACCTAGTCGACTACCAAATTCAAAAAGCCACGATTAGCTAACTCGGACTCCGAAACTCGAAAGCTCGTGCAACCCCCTCCCACGCGCATGTGGATAGAGGTGGGAACGCTCGACTGACCTATTGGATATGCGGCTCAGGTGGGGATAGGTACGCACGGGGAGAAAAGGTAAGCGCGGCTACGAAGATCCGCACAAAGCGGAAAGCGCGATAACCGCTATATGTATACAAAGCGAGTCTGGCAATAAATGTAGGTATAGCGAACAACAGATATGGATAGAGGTATAGTAGAATACAGATATAAAGAGCGTGCTAAAGGGAAATATGGACAAACAGAGGGCGCAATAAGACAATGTAGATCGGATGGGACAGATGAGGACAGATGGAAACACCATAGAAAGAGCTTTGCGGAAACGGCACGGACAGAGGAATTGTAAACAGTTGAAGTCAAGATCTTCAACAGTATGCATTGAAATATAATATTATTCGATAAAATACAACTTGTAACTAGCTCGTTAAAATGAAAAAAACCGGCCAAAACTCACAAACTATTTTAAATACCAGTTGTTGTTAAAAATTAGTTGTTGTAGAATACTATCCCAACATTCTACAAAAAAATATGACGATTGTACTAAAAGCATATCATATTTAAAAAATATATTTTAAAAAAAAATTTTGTTTTTTTAAGTACCTTCCACTGATTTTATTGATTAAAAAAAAATTGGTGTTGTAGAATATTATCCCAACATTCTACAAAAAAAATATGACGATTGTACCAAAAGCATATCATATTAAAAAAAAAATTTTTTTGTTTTTTTAAGTACCTTCCACTGATTTTATTGATTAAAAAAAAATTGGTGTTGTAGAATACTATTCCAACATTCTACTTAAAAAATATGACGATTGTACCAAAAGCATATCATATTTTTTAAAAATAAAAAAAAATATTTTGTTTTTTTAAGCACCTTCCACTGATTTTATTGATTAAAAAAAAATTGGTGTTGTAGAATACTATCCCAACATTCTACAAAAAAAATATGACGATTGTACCAAAAGCATATCATATTTTTAAAAACTTAAGAAGAATACTTTATTTTTTATGGGTATCTGCTACCCACTATATTGCTTTGAAAAAAATATGTGTTGTAGGAAACTGTTCCAAGATTCTACAAAAAAAAATTCGTAATTGTACCAGAAGGTTATCGGGACTAAAAAAAATCAGGAATATTTATTTATTTTTTTTATCAATGTTTTTGTCATCAGAAACCCTTCCCGAATTTTTTATAAATGTATTTCAATGATATCTGTAACATATTAAAATTTCATCAAAATCGGTTAAGTCGATCAAAAGATACGAATTATTTTTGGAAGTTTTATTTTTGTTATTTACACAAAAACGGTTCAATAAAAAGGACTAATATTTGGCTAAATTGTAAGTAACACTGATAGCAATCAAAGCAAAAAAAATGAGCACGATCCGTGCGGGGGCAGATTGCCCCCTTCTTATCCGGCTACGGCCTTTATATATATATATATATATATATATATATATAGTCTACCTGGGACAATATATATTTGCAAGCATATAATTATAAAAGTTAATATCTATATATTAATTATATTTAAATTTCGAAAATATAGACGTCTTTTTATTGAAAAGTTGTTGTAAACGTGTGACAAGATCATATTGTCAACAATTTGTAAACAATAAGCTACAATTAAAAAACTTCATAGTTTGAAGGCATATATGCAATAACAAATGAAAATTATTATATATGTGTTGTTGCTGTCATGTTTGCATCATGATGGTCAAGATATAATCATTCATTCGATTGAATCATTCATTGTCGTTATGTTGCTGTCATGTTGTATACAACATAACGTACGAGTATTGCGAACCGTTTGCTCGGTAAATTTCATCAACTGTTTGCATGTATAAGCAGACATATTGCTGTATTCGTAATGTGTTCTACTTCAATGTCAGCAAATATACAGCAAATATCTAGCAACACGTTTTGTGCATTAGTTTCTTCAAAATGTTTAATCACGTTTGGCTATCTTGAGAGGTGTCCGTTTGTTACTGTGCGCATCTGGGACTTACTCTTCCTGAAGAACATGGCGTCGAGCTAGTATGACATGGGCATTGTAAAACTGCCACAGCGTCTACAAAAATGCATCGACCGAAATGGCGATTATGTAGAAAAATAAAACATTCTTCAACCTTTAAAATAATGTAACTATTATAGAAAATAAATGGTTGTTTGTATAAATATAGGAGACAAATCTAAAAATATAGGAGACCTTACTTTTGGGATTGTTCCCGTTTAAAATACCGCTGAAGAAAGTCACAGAAAACTGTCCGCCTGGGACTTAATGGATTAAGGCTTCTGACTTCTCAAAGCAGTCATCAAAGGCGAGAAATGACACGTTGATAGCCCAATTTTTATGCTCGTGCCACTTGCCAATAAAAATAAATTTTAATAAAATGGCATAAGATTTATACTTTAATAGAGGTCGATTTTTGTTTATCGTAAAGAGAAGAAAATCTTTTTATGCGTATAGTTATAATTATAGTTATTATTATAATTAGCATTCACAAGCAGAAGTTGTATTACCAAAATACAATGAATAATTACGGAATAACGCGGACACAAAAATTGAATTGTCAAAGTATCATTTCTTACTTATGATGACGTCACAAATTCAGTATGATTGCGGTGAGGGGCCAGGACTACTAACATATAACTTTTGATAGAATGTTTTATTCGTATAATTTTTACCATAATTAAAATTAACGTTAATAAATCATTAATTTAATTTAATTTAAAAAAAATGACCTACCCAAATGTGCTCTTTATGTATTCCGTACTTGTATTCGAAACGTCAATTTTTCCAACGTTTAATACATATTTCGAGTTGATTTTATTTTCCATTTTATTATTGTTTGTAATCGGTGCGTATCTCATGTAATCTGTAGATATAGCGCTGTAATTATCATGGTAATTATCAAATGTGATCATTGGAATTGACATTATCAAAGGTACATGCACAGCAACATCGAAGTTGCTGTATTTAGACCAGACAACGTGTTCTCCAAGTGCCCAACCTGTATATTTAATATCGAACTATGTAACTTAAGTTCACAGTTGTGATGTGATTACATATATATTTTATATGGAAAAAAGGACTTACTGAAGTATCTAAAAATTTAAATAATAAATATTAATAAAGATTTTTGAAAAAAATGGTGACAATTTAAGATTAAAATTTGTTTGTGAGACAAACAATTAAAATCGATTCTTTTATATTGTTAGGTCTGTTGAACTCAAATATAAAGTTTAAAATTGTTCAAATCTGGGGAAATTTTATGAAAACACAATTTTTTACACAAAAATCTTGTTTTGTAAATATTTCTTAATTATAATGTTTAATTTTTTTTGTTGACACACTTTTTAACCATAATGACGAAATTGATTAATCCGACCTAGTTAAGAATAATGAAAAAACCATAATTCTACACCATCGATCTCTTTCATTTCTATTTTTATTTACAAAGTATAACTCTGTCGTGCCCATCTATCGGTGGTATAGACTACTCACAGATAAATTTTAAGTTATATCAGCAACAGAGATATCATATCCTGTGACTTTGCGAATAGAAAATCATATCTCTATTATATAAGCAATATAATAATGCATAATTGCATAATAATGCAAGCAAAATAGGAAATGCATATGTAAATCTACAACATGGAAATATAAAAATGTGGAATTTTGAAAAAAAAGAACGGTTGCAACATCCTTTTATTTGTCTTTCTCTCTCTCTCTCTCTCTCTCTCTCTCTCTCTCTTTAGCTGTTTCTCTCTCATTTTCTTAAAAATATTAATAAAATATTAATAAACGTTTATTTTATTTACATTCTATTAGTTAAAAAATATTTATTATAAAATAAGGTTTTCGTGAAAAAATTGCATTTTCACAAATTCCCCGGATTTTGAATAATTTTAAGCTTTATTTTCGAGTTCAGTAAACCCCACGATATAAAGATAGGCCGATTTTCATCACAGACAAATTTTGTTTTTTAAAACAATTAAAATAATTAAAAAGAGTTATTTTTTATGAGTTACAAGTTATTTTTTATGAGGTAATTAGTACAAAATAGATTTTCAATGTAAAAATATAGTCACTTAATAATTAATACAAAAATAATTGTTAAGAAAAATATTAAAATAATAAGACTTCAAAAAAATAAACTGTAAATTAGTAGATATTTTTTAGATTCGATTTTTATATAGCTTGTTAAAATATCATTTTTTCACTGAAAAATGTAACTGTATTACGTCGTTTACTTGTTCATTTTAGTGTAAATTATTCTTTCCATGTATTTCATTGATTAAACATACCATGATCAGATGTTAATATTACCACAGTATTTTCTCTAATCCTCGAGACGTGTAGCTGATGCATAAGTTTGCCGATCAAACTATCAATGTAAGATACGGCTGCATAGTATGATTGGATAATCCGCTTGGCAAACTTCTCTGAAAATAGTAATGAACAATGAGGGACAAAAAGTGTAATCGATATATATCGTTGGTAAAAAACTTTTTTTTGAAATTTTGACTTAATGTTTTATTAAATTTGATGAAATTTTAATAAATATGCAAGAAAATTTTTATCATATTACAAAGGAAATTATATTTTCTGTATTTAATAAACAATTAGATAATATGTTAATCATAATTCAATAAAAACATAATAAAATTTTAACACAATTATAAATATCAATTTAAAAAAGAAATTTTATTGAAATTGTAATAAATTTTCTATTATATTTATCAAAAATTGTAGATACCTGGATTGTAGGTACAATTTAAATGGCATTTTATTGAAACTATAATAATGAAAAAAAATAAAGTTTTGATGACTTAAATAAAATTATTGACAAAAATCTGTTAAAAGAAACAGAATTTAACAGAACATTAAAATGATCTAATACTTATAGACATTTAGGACGGAATTCATAGACCGATCTTAAGTTCAAGAATTGTCTCAAGTCTAGCTTCGAGCCGACTTGAGACTTACTTAATCAATGAAATAACAGCATTGACGTCTCAAGATTGTACTTAAGATGGGTCTTGAATAGGATTCGACTATGAATACCGGCCTTAGTCTGATTTTATGTCCCTCGATTTTGTAGCTAATTTCTTGCGTCACATGAAAACTTATGTCAAATTTCAACAGTGCAACATTGAGATCGGTGAAACGTTCAGTTCTAGAGCAAATGAGCTCCAAAGGTATCAAAATCAAACCGAAAAACTATATGCAAGGAAAGCCTATATGAAACCGAAATTTAACCATTTAAGGGTCGGTTGTTCCAACTTCTTGATAATTTACCTACCAGGTAAGCATGTGTCTATCTTCATTTCTTTTCTTAAATAAATAAAGACAAACGTATATTTATCTGATAGGTAAGTTTACCAAGAAGTTGGAACAACCGACCCTTAGTCAAGAAAACATTATGCAAATCAGAACATAAGAATTTATTCATTTTGAGTCGGAAAGCAATGTAATACCTAACAAATAATTCAGAATTTAGAATAGCTGGCAATGTCTGTAGCTCGTATACCAGATGATATGATCATAATGTGAGAGTAGCAATCAATAGTGCGTGTCTCATTGTCAGTCTCATAGGTGCAAAAGTAAACGACAATAGCAACTCTTCCAGATTTAATCTTCCCTTATGAAAAAAAACTATTGAGATCCAATAGTAACTATTGGGTTTTTAATAGTAATTATTAGATTTGAATAGTATGTTAATAGTAACTTTTGACAGTTTACTACTGACGAAGAGTACACTTTTAGCGGTGTTGCTATATACGACGAATAGTATATACTATTAATCCAAGAGTTTCATAAACTGTAACTATTGAGGCGAGTTACCATTGACAAATAGTATACTATTGATCCATTAGTTTTATAAAATATGACTACTGGTAGTGTTACATATATATATTGACAAATAATAATATACTGTTGGTCCAATAGTTTCAAAAATTCTGACTACTGGTGAGTGTTATTATTGACGAATGGTACATTATTGGACCATCAGTTTCATACAACTGTGACTACTACTGCCCACACACGGGGAGCTCCCGAGGAGCTCACAAAATTTTTCATAAGCTTCATTTAAGCTTCCAAAAAATTCGCACGGAGCTCCCAGGAGCTGCTATGTCCGCTTCTGAGAGCTCTTTGAGAACTTCATTTGAGCTCGCAGGGAGTTTATAAATCATGTTTTAAGAGCTTCCTGCGAGCTTCAAAATAATTCCTGGGAAGCTTTTATACAAGCTTCCTGAGAGCTTCATCTAAGCTCGCAAGGAGTTCAGAAATTATGTTTTAAGAGCTCCCTGCGAGCTTCAAAATAATTCTCGGGAAATTTCTATATAAGCTTCCCGGGAGCTCTTATGTCCGCTTTTGGGAGCTCCCTGAGAGCTTAGATAAAGCTATCAGGAAGCTTATATAGAAGCTTCACGGGAATTATTTTGAAGCTTGCAGGGAGTTCTTAAAACATTATTTCTGAACTCCCTGCGAGCTTAAATAAAGCTCTCAAGGAGCTCTCAAAAGCGGACATAGGAGCTGCCGGAAAAAATTTTATTTTTATATTTTCTCAATTTTTGGAAGCTCTCTCTGAGTTGCGAAGGCCCACGAACTCTCTTCGTGTAACAAAAACAATATATACTACACTTTGCTGCTAGTGAAGTACTAACTGCTAGGTAAGTCGTGAGTGATGGTTTTTTTTATAAGCCTTTTGGAGTAAATTTTCTCACGAAAAGGAGCGCCGTGCCTTCGCCTAGTGGCGATCTTGCGAACTATTCGCGGCTATATGACTATACATACATTACATTAATTTACCCGATATGTTCAATCTCTGGGAGTTTGTTTTGTCGAATTTTGTAAACTTCTTGAAAACTCAGCAAAACGAATTCCCTGGGAGCTTGTTTTGTAAACTTCTTGGGAGCTCAGTAAAATAAACTCTCTGGGAGCTTGTTTTGTCGAATTTTGTAAGCTCCCGGGAGCTCAGCAAAATGAACTCCCTGAGAGCTTGTTTTGTCGAATTTTGTAAGGTTCTCGGAAATTCAGCAAAACAAACTCCCTGGGAGCTTGTTTTGTCGAATTTTGTAAGCTCCTCGGGAGCTCAGCAAAATGAACTCCCTGGGAGCTTAATCGGAGCTTTGTGCTGTATGGGTGATGTTACTATTGAGGAATAGTATGCTGTACAAACTATGCAGCATACTATTGGTGATGTTACTAATTAGAATACTAATGAAGTATTAATTTCAATAGAACTATTGAACAATAGAGATTCGATAATATAATTATTAGAAAACGACAAATTATATATTGTATATATTATATAATATACGACGATAGTTATTATATTATTTTATTAATACTGAGTAATTAATCTAATTCAGAAAAAGTACTAATACAGTATTAAACATGATATTATCAAAAAGAATATTACACAGTTCCCTGGCGGAAAAATTTTCTACAAAACTATAAAAAACAATATTCTATAATAAATTATTCTATTTCTTACATTTCTTATAATGTCCACTTTGTAAGATAATATATCATATATTCGATTTTTGATTATTCACACGATTGGTGATTAGCATTAATTAGAAAAGATGTATTAATATATTGATGAAATTTATTTGATAAAATAACTTTATTTGCCAGATTGTTGACAAATGGTTATTTAGTTTAAAATTATTCAGTAATTATTTATTTTTACAAATGCGTACGTTTACTGTACTTAAATTATTTATAATTATTCATTTGTGAAAAACATTGATGTAAAAATGTATAATTGCTAAATAATTAATTTTGAACTAAATGGCAAAATCATTCTTCGACATCTACAGTCTGGCAAAAGTTATGATTAGGGCTATTACTCTTCAAGTCAATAATCTTTCAATAGTAACTATTCACATCTGAATAGTAACTATTCGTCAATAACCTTGCGAATAGTTATTATTGGAGAGTTTTATTTAAGCCACTAATTCTCTAGTAGTAACTATTTATATTGTAATTGTCAATACCCAGATAGCACACGGACGTCCAGGACGGACTTCGTGGATATCCTGAGGACGTCCTGATTTTATCCCGGGACGTCCTCAGGACATCCTGAGGAATAGCAAACGAGCGCCACTTTTTAGTCCTCAGGACATCCTGAGGACAGTCTATCGGACATCCTGAGGACAGTCCATCGGACGTCCTGAGGATACCATAGGATTTCCTCAGGACATCCTCAGGAATAGCAAACAATGACCACTTTTTATCAGATTTTTTAGATTTTTTTTTTTAGGATTTTTGATAAATGTTTCGATTTTTTATAAGAAACTTATAAGAAATTTTTTGAAACGTTTCTCAGAAAAATTTAAAAAATAAAAAATTCCGATTAATTTAGAAAATTTTTTAAATATTTCTCAGTATTTTTAACAGTTTTTGAGAATTGAAAGAAAACTTTAACAAAAAATTAAAAGTTCTAATTATTTCTACGATAATTTTGTAAGAGGAAGAAGACTATACATGTTTTAGCGACAGTTGTACCTGTTAAAACATGTTTAATCTCTGTACCCGAGAAAACGGTCACCCATCCAAGTATCAACCATCGCTGACGATGCTTGACTTCGAAGACCATACGCATCCTAACGCTTCGTGATGATCCATGAGTACTTCTTGTTTATGCATACATATTTGTTATAGATCATTACAATAGATGTTGTCAGAAGGATGAAACATATATAGTTAACTTATATTTTTATAAATAAATATAAAGTTTTACAGTTTTTTAAAGTCATTTTTACATATGCGCGCGAAATAGCATGTGGAATAACTTATTAAAAAACTGTTTTTGCGCCGTTTGTATAAAATAAAATTAAAAAATTATTTAATGTCATCTTTTATAATTTTTTAGTATTGTTAATATGCCATATTGTTTCAATAAGTGTAGACATTCAATCTGACTTTAAAGTCAACATTTTTACACATTTGATTTTGCAATACATTCTAGAAATACGTACGATATTCAAAGATTTCTCACTTGCTATATTAATTTACGTTTTTTTCAAAAATTACTATACGTCCAGGATGTCCTGAATACTATTTTAGGATGTCCTGAGGACTTTCGTAGGATGTCCTGAGGACTCTCTTAAGACGTCCTAAGGACTGTCTTGGGATGTCCTGAGGATTGTTTTAGAATGTCCTGAGGACTGTCTTAGGATGTCCTGAGGACTTTCAGGATATCATTCTTAGAACATTTTGTGCTATCTAAAATGTCTGGTATTTATACAGTCATTATATTTAAGTTTATCTTCAGACATTTTGTAGCTAATGAAACTCTTTATACAATATTTTAAGAATAACGTTTTCAGCTAGAATATATATATCCTCAGGACATCCCAAGGATGTCCTCAAGACATGAGTAAAATTTCAATTTATATTAATATTATTACAGAATTTAACATTCTAAATTTACTTTAGAAGTCAAATTTATACATAAAATATTTACAATAATACAACTATTATATCCTGACAAGATCCCAGGACATCCCGGGACATATTCAGGATGATCCTGAGGACGTCCTGTGCTATCTGGGTAGTTTCATGAATATTATTGTTACTATTGAATCTCAATAGTATTTTTTTATAGGAAACTATTTGTTAATAGTTTTGTGAATAGTTACTATTAAAAAATACTATTTAGTCCCAAATAGTTTCCTCAGTAGTCCGCCAAAGAACTACTGGAAATTTGCCAATAGTTTTTCTGAACAGTTACTATCTGGATCTCAATAGTTTTTTTTTTCATAAGGGTTGTCAACAAGAATAAATTGATAATGATGCTACCCATCGTAATATATAACAAAGTCCACAACAAGATAGATCCATTTTCATAAGAATGGATTCCACAACTTCAAAATCTTCCTCTTTATAATTCAAGTCAGCCATTTCTCTGCGCGATGGACGCGAATCATATTACATCATTTAAAACTTTCCATCATTCAGCTAAGTACTCTGTGTAGTACATGCAATGGCATATCAATTGATACCTTTGGAACCTATTTACTCCAGAACCAGACATTGCAATTTAAGTATTGGACCGTTAGAATCGGCTAAAAAATGTTAAAAATTGTAATAATTTTTCTGCATGCGGAAAATGATGGATGATGGAGCAATTCTGACATTAGATTCATGTTCAGCACACTAAAATACATAAAGATAACCTATATACCCAGCTAGCAAAATGACGCAAACTTTGCGCGAAGTTTGCCGCAAACTCGAGCAAACCTTTGCAACAAAATTACGACAAGGTGTGTCCGCATTAAGCTTAGCTTTTGCTGGCAAGGCTTGTTGTAAATAGTATGACGCATATTTTATGCAAATAACAGGGTAAAATTTACTAGTAAAGCATAACAACAAATTTGCAGCAAGAACAAGGCAAACCTTGCTGTACACAATATGATAGCAAATTTGTGGCAAGAATAGAGCAAACCTTGCTGAACATAGCATGATAGCAAATTTGTGGCAAAAACAAGGCAAACCTTGTTATGCACAATATGATAGCAAATTTGTGGCAAGAACAGGACAAATTATATTTTCGAAATTTAGATCAACAAAAATGATTATTAGACTGAAATATTAGACTGATTAGTCCAATATTAAATGTGAATGGTGCAATCGTACTTGGTTATCTGTTCTCGACGAGCCCCTTTTATTAATCCAGTAGGTAAATCTTTTTCACGAGAAATGCGCCATCTCGAGATAGATAGTAAAGTCAAAAATAAAGTTTAAAACCCGATAATGCAACCCTATTATTTACATAAAATGTGCGTCATACTATTTGCGACAAGCCTTGCCAACAAAAACTAAGCTGTTTACGGACACACCTTGTCGCAATTTTGTTGCGAAAGTATGCTCGGCAAGTTTTATTTTGTTCTTGCTAGTAATTTGCCGTTATTCTGTGCTTAACAAGATTTCCTGTTTCTGCCATAAATTTATTGTCATGTCGTGTAGCAAGGTTTGCTCTGTTATTTGCTTAAATTTTGCATTTTATTGTGTCGGAACAAATCTTGTAATTTCTATACGTAATATTTATGTACAAGTCTTTCTCTGTTATTTGCAGCATCGTGTGATGAAAACTTTTGCCGTAAATTTGCTCAAAACTTTTAGAAAACAAAGCAACAGACAATTACTTGTCATAAAATTGTTGTCAAAATTGAAACAATCCTTGCTGTAAAGCTTTCACGATATGTGATTTTAACAGGCCTGGCTAGCTGGGTAGTTATTTATATTCTGTGCAGACAACTTTTTTGTGTATCTGTGTACTTAAAAAAAATCAAATATTAGAAGAGAGAGACAAAAAGAAAAAGAGAGAAAGAAAGAGGAAACATACACAATATTATTACTTAATATTTCTCCTTTCTTTTTTCTTTCGTGTCAGTAACATCTGTGACATTTTTGTCACTGAATGACCGTTTCCACGTATCCGTGTAGTTTGCATCCAAATCCGAGACTTAATCCTAAAAAAGTGACTTGTTTGATACTGGATGAATTACGAGTGAGTACATGACATGTGCATAGTAATAAACGCACACAGTAACAAACGGACACAGCCCAGATAACCAAGCGAGATTAAGCATATCGGGCAAATTAATGCACTGCGTGTATGTTGTGAACTTGCCCACAATGTACTGTCATTGTAATTTAACGTGGAACGAAGTTAACATCAGGAGAGCAAATAACCTTCATGAGTTTATAAAATTATAAGTGCATGCATTGAGGAATAATAAACTTGTTACATTGACAGCAATTGTGCATGCATGTTGACAACTTGCCGTCAGTTTGTTGAATTCTAATGTAGAATTTTATATGATGTCAGAACAACAAACAGTTTGAGGAAACACCTTGGTTTTAGTTTAATAAAATTAATAGGGAATAAGTGATAGCAAAATAACAACACGTTGCCTTTATTTGGCTATCTGGGAGTGTGAAACGGAGTGCGAAATGGACACAGTAACAAATACGCACGGACCAAATGCGCACAGACCAAATGTGCACAGTGCGAAACGGACACAGTCGCAAACCCATGTGGTGCTGAGAATGCTTTGCGCACACACACACACACACACACACACACACACACACACACACACACACACACACACACACACACACACACACACACACACACACACACACGCACGCACGCACACACACACGAGGGGGGGGGTACAAGAGAGAGCTTCGTCCCCCCTTCCGCACCCACCCCGTCGGTAGAGGTGCCCGAAAAGTCGCAACCCATGTGGTAAGTTTGTTGGTTACTGTGTCCGTTTGGTCCGTGTGCATTTGGTCCGTGTGCATCTGTTTCGTGCGCATATGGTTTGTGCGCATTTGATCTGTGTCCGTTTCGCACTGTGTCCGTTTATTACTGTGTCCGTTTGTTACTGTGTCCGTTTCACTCAGCCTGCTGTGTCCGTTTATTACTGTGCGCATCTGGGACGCTCTCTGAACTACACAAGTACTGACCGTCGTAATCCATCCGTGAAAAAGTAAAAATATCATTGACGATGAATACAATGTCATTGAACAGATACTGAACTAAGCCGATCACTTTTTCTAATTTAATAACTATCTTTTCTAGCTCTGTCAATTTTTTTTCTAAATCCTTTACTCTTTTATCCTACTCTTCTTTTCATTTCTTAATTCTTTCTAATTATTTTCTAAATTCAATTATCATCTTAATCCATTCTTAACCGCCTCTATAATCTCTTTATAGCCTGTCTTTCCTCTTTTTCTTCCATTTTCTGAAGCTATCTTGCCCTGTTTCCCTCTTTCTATCGTCAACTTCCTCTGTTATTCTACCAAATAATGAGAGTTTTATTTTCACCAGTGATAATTCTCGGAAAATATATTAATTAATTTTTCTAGTAAACTATTTTGGTAAGTATTCATTTATTAATTAAATTTATTTATATCAGCATTACGTTTCGACCTTCGATTTAAGTTTTCAAATGTGTCAATAACATGGAATAAATAAAAAATCTTACAAGAAACATCGCGCGTATATCCATGAGTTCGTGCCAGTGATTTCATGGCTGAAACAGTATTATTGATGTCAAAAAATAAATTAATTGCAGACCGTATTAGAAGGCCAAGATACAATTTATCTGTTTTTCTTCTAAGACTGTGTTCTATAGTACACAGAAAAAAAATATAACCAATAACATATGTAATTACAGACTGCCAACTACGTAAAATATTCAAACAATAATATTTATTATTAATACAAATACAATGTTAATACTGCAATAGCCATATATTATGTATTGAGCATGATGTAATAAGAAAGAGTGAGTCCCAGATGCATACAGTAATAAACGAACACAGCAGGCTGAGTGAAACGGACACAGACCAAATGCGCAGACTAAATGCGCACGGACCAAATGCGCACAGTCGCAAACCCATGTGGTGCAGAGAATGCTTTGCGCGCGCGCGCGCGCGCGCGCGCACACACACACACACGGGGGGGGTAAGGGGGGCTCCCCCCCCTCCCGCACCCACCCCGTCGGTAGAGGTGCCCGAAAAGTCGCAACCCATGTGGTAAGTCTGTTGGTTACTGTGTCCGTTTGGTGTGTGCGCATTTGGTCCGTGTGCATTTGGTCTGTGCAGATTTGGTTTGTGTCCGTTTCACTCAGTCTGCTGTGTCCGTTTATTACTGTGCGCATCTGGGACGTTCCCATAAGAAAGGTGTACCATTGCGCATATAGCGATGGCGGAATCATCACTGGCTGCGTTCAGCAGAAAAAGCAGTTTTGCAACTGTTTTAAAATTCTTCAACACGACTGGTTTATACATTTAGATCTAACAGAAAATAAGAGCAAGAACCAATCGTGTTAAAGAATTTTACAACAGTTGCAAAGCTGCTTTTTCTGCTGAACGTAGCCAATGAAATTTGGGTTCAAATTTACCGCGCAATTCGAACACGACACAATCATATATATTTAGAATATTAATCGCATGTACTTAAAATGCAAATATTTGGAAGAATTGTAAAAATATTTAGAATAGTACAAGCACAGTACAAAAATGCCTTGGTAATAAGAAAAATAATAACCTATACTAAATTAGTAAATAATATAATCTTCTTCTTTCGAACATTTGGACCCAATTCTTATTGGTCGAAACATTGATTACTGCGCATACGTGATGTTGGTTCACCTTTCTTATTACATCATGGTATTGAGTATATCTGTAATTGGCAACCCGCAACTACATATCTTATTGGATATATTACTTTTTTTTCAGTGTACAGATTGATAGTTTAACACTCTTTTATTTCTTCTTGTCCCTCTTTCTCTCCCTTCTTCATACTACCCTTCTTTCCTGCGCTCCCTCCCTTCTTTTCTCACTCTCAACCTCAGCTTACTGCTTACTTTTAATGCATTCTTTTCAATTCTATAGTTTCCTTGTTATCTTTCTTCATTTTTACCTTTATTCACTTACTCTAATTTTCTAAATAATATCTTAATTATATCTTACAAATGATCCTTCCACCCCAACTAACCAAATCCGAAATGTAATTTAAATATTAAGTATTTTTAAATGTATATTTTAAATATAAAATGAATATTTCATTCGTACAGTACATACCTGGTATTTTTTCCCATGGAAATTTTAATTTTAATTTTGCTACGTCCTGTCTCCATCGGAGATCGGTCCAGGGATTATAGGCAACATCATTTACGTTGTCTGGCCATAGGTACGATTCAGGCAGTTTAAATTTTCGTATAGGATGATATTCTGCATTAATTTTAATAGTTTGTAACATTAATTTTACATTATTTATTAACGCTCTCTTTTTACAGAAAATATTCATAACAATTATTGAATTAATATTTATTGAGAATTTAACGTATTTATTAAGAATTTAAGTATTTATTGAGAACTTGCAACAAAAAATTTGACTTTTTAAATATTTTTAATCTTTTGATTTTGATAAAGCAAGTTTACTTAAAAATTTTTAATGTACGTATAACACTTAATTATTTTTAAATAATACAGTTATAAAAACATTTTTCAATTAAAAGTTACTTGTTTAAGAAGATCCATATAATGATTTGTGAATACCCAAGGAGCATACAATATTTTTTTAACGTTTTTTAAATATTTATTTTTTATTATTTTTACATTATTAGCGTTTATTGTATAAATAATATTTATTTAATATTTATTAAACATTTATTTTACATTAATTATTTATTTCAAATAATGAATTAGAAAAAATATTTATAAAATGTTTATTTGACGTTTATTTAATATTTATAAATTATTAATTTTTTATTAAAAATAATCATTTAAGAAAATTATTTAAGTAATATTTATTTAATATTTATGCAATTTTTATTTTACATTCAAAAAATCGTTTAAAATAATATTTTTAGAAGTATTGATTTAATAATAGTGATTTAATATTTATGTTACAATAATTAATTATTTAAAATAATGATTTAGAAGAAATATTTATATAATATTTAATTGATGTTTTTATAATATTAACTCAACATTTTAATAAATTGTTTAAAATAATATTTACATAACATTTATTTAATGTTTATGTAGTAATTATTTCACATTTAAAAAGTTTAAAATATTATTTTTTAAATATTTTTTATTAAATATTAAAAATTTTTTAAATAACTCCTGATTAGGAAGTGTTACTAATTATGGAGCATAAATCAAGTGTAAAGGAACAGTAAATCTATATAATGAGAGTGTTAAAAGCGTATAAATGAAACCTCTAAGAGACACAAATTGAAACATCGGAACATAAAGAAAGTGAAGATTAAGACAATATATATTATCGAAACAATATGGCATATTAACAATACTCAAAAATTATAAAAAATGACATCTATCCTTAATTTTTTTAACGAACACAGCAAAAAGAGATCTTTTCATAAGTAATTCTACATGTAGTTATTTCGCATATGTAAAATTAGTAAAAAAAACTAAAATTTTATGTTTAATCATAAAAACATGAGTTTTAACTATACATGTTTCATCCTTTTGACAACAGCTATTGAAATGATCTATAACAAATATGTATGAATAAACATGAAGTACTCATGGATCATCACAAAGTGTTGCGTTGCGCACAAAGTGTTAGGTTGCGTACGATCCTCCGAAATCAAGCGACGTCGACGGTGGCTAACTGCTATAGCGTTTTCTACTGGGAAAACTAGTGCAACACTGGTGCGCACGGAGTGCAATTTTATTGTTCCACTGTAAAAATCAGTTCACATATTTTCAGTGTTTAATGTTCTACTGACAAAATTGATGCAAAAAAATTGCACCAAGGGCAACTTTTGCTCCACTGTCTTTCGAGACGGTGGAAGATGCCAGTGCAAATTAAATAGATGTTATGTTCGTGCTTTAAGGTATTACATTAAAGTATATGTTATCACATTATTTTAGTAAACTTTATAACAATGAAATTGTTTAATTTTTAAACCTATCTAATGACGTGTTCCACTGAACCACACTAAACCTGCACTATTATTGCGCTAGTGGAGTTTTCATCGAAATCTACCGCAGCGTTGGTGCTGCACCAGTTTTCCCAGTAGAAAACGCTATTAGATGGGTGACCGTTTTTTCGGGCGTATAAATTAAACATATTCTAACAGGTACAACTGTGGATTGGCTGAAACATGTAGTCTTCTCCCCTAAGTTATCGTAGAAATTGGGTGCGTTCGGGGAGACGCTATTAGCGCTATCAGCATCAGTCCATCTTCATTACTCATTAAAAATAGAACAAGGATAAACTGATGCTGATAGCGTTAATAGCGTCTCCTCGAACACACCCATTAAGCGATGCTGGACTGGTAAGGTTACGTTGAATTTATCAAAATGATTGAATAATGCAAACAATTTTTTGCTCTTAAAACATTAAGCAAATGTTCAGTAAATATTTAAAAAAAATTGTTTAAACGTTAAATAAATGTTTATTAAATAATAACAAAATATTCTTTTTAATGTAAAATAAACATTTTTTTCATGAGAAAAAGAGGACTTATCCCATTATTTAAATGTTTTTTTAAATGTTTTTAAAAATGTTTCTCAAACATTAAAAAAAATATTTTTCAAACATTATTGTGCTCATTGGGTAAAGGTTTAAAATTATTTTTTTTTTAATTTTATTAATAATTTTATTTTTTTTTATAATAATATTTCATTACAGTTTATTACAGTTTATTACAATTATTACAATACTATTTTCAATAAAAAAAGAGTTCAATAATCTTGTTTTAAAACGCTTCTTGTTTTTCTTTTTCTTTTTTTTCTAATATTTATTTAGATAATAACTCAAGTTTGGACTTTCTAAGTTTAATTTGTAAATACTTTTTTAGAAATATTTCTCGTTACTTCTAAAAGCCTTATAAAATGATAAAATAATATTATGAACGTTTATCAAATCTAACTTTATTGAATATTATTAAATTTTTAATGAAATATTTAAAAAATGTAATAAAATAAATACATTACAAGATAAGAGATAAAACATTAAAAAAATAAAACTATTAAAAACGTTTAAAAAAATAACATTTTACAAAGTATCCCTTTAAGTCGTTATACAAACTTTTTAAAAATAACTTTTATTTGAAAGTTTTCATTATTTTATTATTTTAAAAAATAATCAATAATAAGTAAATAAATCAAGTGTTATTTACATCAACAACTGTGAACAGTTAGGTGATAAAAATATGTCCTTAATATCTCATAATATTTAACAAACAACGGATTTGACTATGGAGTCTTCTTTAGCGTGAATATTAAAGTTAATTTAATTTGTGTTATACAAATAATATATCAGAAAAACACGTGATTCATATATTGTCATTAATCATCCAGATAGCAGGACAAATTTTTCACAAAATTAAATAACAACTTTTTACAGCTAGCAAGAAGTTTTTATCTATAAAACATCAAAAATAATAATGGCGTTACCCGTAGGAAAAAAATATACAAAAATTACTGCACAAAAAATTGCATATTTTTGTGCATGATTTCTGCAGTTTTTACAGATTTTTGTACAAAGTTTTTGCCTTCAGAATTTTTTTGCAGAATATTTTACAGAATTTTATGTAATTTTTTCTGAAGGCAAAAAACTTCAGAAAACATTACCGTTCCGAACCCAAACAGCACATGTAGATTATGAGAACGATAGTAAGATATTGCGAAAATATATTGCAATATTCGTATAATATTGGAGATACGTCTGTGATGCCGAGTATATACTCATAATGCACTATGTCCGCGTTGCTTTATCCCATAGAATTTCGCTGGCAGTTTGTGAAAATATACCGAATATATCTCAAGAATGCTATACGTATGTCTAAAGTATATCTTCAGTATATTCACAATATGTCAGTATGTTCGCATTATATGGGTTCATGCATAATGAGAGGAATAAGGAACAAGGAATTAAACATACGGAATTAGCAAGAAGAAAGAAGAAGAGGAATTAATCATTTCGCACATTAGGAAGCTATCGCGAGAAATGAAGTGTAATATCTGTTGAATACGCTGGGATGCGTTGGAAAATTATGCTCAGATAATTGTAGGTTATAGCCTAAATAATATTATATATATATATATATATATATATATATATATATATATATTATAGTTTACGTTACTATATTATATCTTATGTGCATACCAGAGTTATCTGGGCGTAATTCCTGAGAAAACCACGTTGTCCGTAAGTTTGTGTCCGCACGTTCACACCCTACACTTTACCACGTGTCTGCGTCACATGGCACACGAAAATGCGTAACGTTACAGATCACAGATAGCGTTGACATGATTCATTTTCGATATTAGACGGATATTTTGGAAATATGTGATAGATATACATGAGATACATCATAGGATATTCTACGGACCTTTTGAGTATATTAGATATAATCTTAGTACATTCAATAGGAGTTGCGAAGTTTAGTTGCTATGTTCTAAGTCTATTTTGAGGATATACCAAAATGACATTCTACTAAAATGTTATATGAATGTTTTACGTATATTCGGTACGATCACAGTACATTCCGTATGAGAGTAAAATATTCGCAAGATATCCGGTGCTGTCTGGGAACGTGGCCGTTCCGAACGCGGCTGTTCCGAACGTGGCCGTTCCGAACGTGGCCGTTTCGAACGTGGCCGTTTCGGACGTGGTCGTTTCGAACGTGGGTAAATTGAACTTTGTGCAATATTTCTTGTGGCCATTCCGAACGTGGCCTTTTCGAAGGGAGCATCCCAGATGCGCACAGTAATAAACGGACACAGCAGGCTGAGTAAAACAGACACAGACCAAACGGCCACAGTACTAAACGGACACAGTAACAAACGGACACAGTGCGAAACGGACACAGTAACAAACGGACACAGTAATAAACGGACACAGTAACAAACGAACACAGTAATAAACGGACACAGTAATAAACGGACACAGTAACAAACGGACACAGACCAAATGCGCACACTGCATATGCGCACGGACCAAATGCCATCCATGTACATTGCAAGCAGAGTAAAGTCCACATAGGTTAGCGACTTGGACGGGGTGGGTGCGGGAGGAGGGCCAAAGGCCCCCCTTGCACCCCCTCGTGTGTGTGTGTGTGTGTGTGTGTGTGTGTGTGTGTGTGCGTGCGTGCGCGCGTGCAAAGCATTCACTGCATCAAATGGGTTTGCGACTTTCCATGTGCATTTGGCCCGTGCACATGTGCAGTGTGCGCATTTGGTCTGTGTATGTTTATTACTGTGTCCGTTTGTTACTGTGTCCGTTTGTTACTATGTCTGTTTATTACTGTGTCCGTTTGGTCTGTGTCCGTTTGTTACTGTGTCCGTTTCACTCAGCCTGCTGTGTCCGTTTATTACTATGCGCACCTGGGACTCACTCGTTTTGAATGTGACCATTTCGGACGTGACCGTTTCACACATGGTCGTTTCGAACGTGGGCAAATTGAACTCCGTGCAATATTTCTTGTGGCCATTCCGAACGTGGCCGTTTCGAATGTGACCATTCCGAACGTGGGCAAATTGAACTCTGTGCAATATTTCTCGTGGTCATTCCGAATGTGGCCATTTAGAACGTGGCCGTTTCGAACGTGGTCAAATTTACGCGTGGCCATTTCGAACGTGGCCATTTCGGACTCCCTTACAATGCAAAGGGAAAGAAACTATTTTTCGCTGTTTTAGCTTTTTCGTGGCTTTCCATAAGGAGTAATGGTTTTCGTAGCATCAAGTTTCTGTAGGTAGTTTTGGATACCGATATTTCTTGTTTTCTAAACTTCTTCTAAGGTCCTTGATCAGGCGATTTAGTTTGTTTTTGATGGCAACAGAATATATGCCATTGTTTCCTTAGATGAAAATGACAAATAAATCACGATTTTTTAATATTACGATTATTTTATCTTATTTTACTGCGATTTACTTTATATTACTGCGTTGCAATATTTTTTCCATATTAATATACCCATGAAAATGTTATACGAGTGTTTTTCCAAAATATATTTGTAGAATATTATTACTGTAAATTAAATTAATATTTATCCTAAAGGGGTAAACTCTGTAAAGTTGAAACATCATCCGTTGTTTAAGTCAACAGATATTAAAGATTCTTATAATTAACATCTAACTATTCACTCGTTTATTAACCTAAATAATATTTGATTTCATACAAGTTGTTTAATAATATAATGCTTAATAAATGTAAATATTTGAAATAAATGCGTTTTATATCAATAAAAGCAAAAATTTACTTAGATAGCGTTCAGGATACTTCAATGGTATGTGAGGTTTTTGGAAACCAACGGCCAAAAAAAACGGATTAAAATTTTCCCTGTGTTCATGTATAAATCTTCTTGCCTCCCGTAACGTCTCTAAATCGGGTAGCGTTTTGTTCGGCATAACCGAGAGGCGTACCGGACAAACCTGTAAATGTGATATATCAAAAATATGTTCCATGCAAAATCATGTTTACTGCAAATTCTGGTGAAAAAAATTCCCATAATATCTCATATTTATTTTTAACCTTCGGTTGACGGAGTGGGTCTTTAAGACCCCAATGATAAACGTTTATAAATTGGACAGTTTTTATGCAATTAACATTAAAATTTGCATACAAAGATCGCCGAGTGAGTCCCAGATGCGCACAGTAATAAACGGACACAGCAGACTGAGTGAAACGGACACAATGCGAAATGGACACAGTGCCGAAGGTACACAGTAACAAACGGACACAGTGTGAAACGGACACAGTGCGCATTTGGTCTGTGTCCATTTCGCATTGTGTCCGTTTCACTCAGCCTGCTGTGTCCGTTTATTACTGTGCGCATCTGGGACTCACTCGCTGCAAATGGTTGTGGTTAATTACAATGTGGTCAATTGGGGTGCTCCTAATACTTTGGGTCCGCCATTTTGGATCCGCCATTTTGAATTTTTGACACCAAATTCGTAATCAGCCACCCGTGTCTCGTCAGTCTCTGAGAGAAATTAAGAATCATTTTTTACGCTATGAACTCTGTAGACGCAATGGCGCTCATCCAAAACCGACACCCGCATCCCCTTTAGCAACCACGAATTATTTTTTGTTTTTTAAAATGCAATCGAGGTACGAAGGAGGCTGGGAGCTTACACATCGCGACAAGAAACGCTCAATCTATTGGGTGGTATCTTACAATAAAAATGCCAAATGAACAATATCTCAGAATAGTTTTTTTATTTAAGCATAGATGCGTCGCATGTACGTCTCTACGTTTTTTAAACATTTCCGCCCGCCTTTATTAACTGCAGTTAATGAATGAATCAACTACAATGTCTCATTAGTAATAGGAAGAGGACAAAACTTTACAATCGGACGTTTTAGAATAGAATTTTGTATCTAAATAGACGCGACTCGTACATTGCCATTTAAACCTGGGTATCGATCATGTAATTTTTCCCCTAGGGCGGAAACGTGAAAAGTGAAAAGTTTCAAGTTACTATCTCTTTCTATTTAACACTAATAAAAAGAGATAGTTACTTGAAACTTTTCACTTTCCACGTTTCCGTCCTAAGGAAAAAGTTACATGATTGCTGCCTTGGATGAATCTGAATTGCTCGCTCTAAGGGGCATTTCGACGGGGGGGGGGGGCGTAACGCTCGTCAATAACTAAGACCCGAGAATCTTCTGAAAGAGAAAGTCGGTTCCACTTATAAAGCGCTGTAAACATTCCCTGGACCATCGTGACCAGAAGCGGTCTAACATTTGTCTGGTCAGTTGCTATCGAGAAAGTCATGACGATTTAACTGTTTCTTACGATGGTTCGGGAATGATGGTGGATGTACATCCTATAAGAAAGTGCCCCGGAGTTAAAACTTGGAGATCATCAGGGTCATCCATAAACGGGCTCAAAGGCCTAGAATTGATCCCACACAGCATACTTTATCCTGAGGATATCCCAAATTATCCCAGACAGACGAAGGCGATCGCACGGATATCCCAATGAATAGCACCCGGGATATCCTACAAAAATATCTTAAAATATAAAATATCATAAGATATTCTATTAATATCTTACGATATCCTATTACATCCAAATAATATTCCATCATATCTTTTATCTCTACAATTAATGGAGCGTAACAAGTGTAAAGGGAAAGTGAATTATAATGTAATAAAAGAGTGACAAAAGCGTAAATTAAATCTCTAAGAAACGTAGATTAAAACATAATATAAACAACATAAAGAAAGTACACTTATCAAAACAATGTGACATATATTAATAATACTAAAAAATTATTAAAAAATGACATTAAAAATTTTTTTTTATTTTATACGAACAAAGCAAAAACAGACTTTTTAATACGTTATTCCACATGTTACTTTGCGTGCACATGTAAAAATGAATAAAAAAACTGTAAAACTTTATATTTATTTATAAAAATATAAGTTAACTATACATGTTTCATCCTTCTGACAACATCTATTGTAATGATCTATAACAAGTATGTATGTATAAACAAGAAGTGTTCATGGATCATCACAAGGCATTAGGATATGATGCGTACGGTCTTCCAAGTCAAGCAACGTCGGCGATGACACTTGGATGGGTGACCGTTTTTTCAGACATAGAGGTTAAACATGCTTTAACCGATACAACTGTGGCTTGGCTGAAACATGTTGTATAGTCTTCTTCCTTTTACAAAATTACCGTAGAAATAATTAGAATTTTTTATTTTTTGTTCAAGTTTTTTTCAATTCTTAGAAACTCTTAAAAATACTTAGAAATATTCAAAAATTTTCTAAATGAATCAGAATTTTTTATTTTTTTCCGAAAATTTTTCCGAGAAACGTTTCAATTCTTATAAAAAATCAGAACATTTATCAGAAATCCTGAAAAAAATTAAAAAATTCTTACAAATTTTTTCTAGGGTATATTACGATATCTCAGGAAATCTCTTGGACATCCTCTGGATATCGTTTGAGATATCTACAAGATGTCAAATCGGTGAACATTTGTGCATCTCTTGGATATCCCTTGGATATCTCAGACGGTCCACGGATATCCAACGATATTGCGATATCCCAAAATGACATCCCAGGGACATCTCTAGGATAAAGTATGCTGTGTGGGATACTGCCTCAATCTGATTTAACATCTCTTCAAATGTTAATAGAGTATCTCCTACTACTTGTCTTAGATGATACTTGATGGATTCAGCTTTCCACTTTCCTCCGAAATAGGGCGTAGCCGGAAGGTGAAACTATCACTGTGTTCCGTCATTAGGTAGGATGCCAACTCTCCTAGTTCGTTTAATGAAGAAAAGAATAGGTTTTGTAACTCACAATTTGCTCCTTTGAAATTTGTTCCACAGTCGCTCATCAAGGTGGCACATATTTCATGCCTAAAAATGAAACGTTTGGATGCCGCAATGAAAGCTTCAGTGTTATAATCGATAACCAACTCTAAATGCACTGCTGACGTGGAAAAACAAACGAATAAAACTATGTATGCCTTATATGTTTTGGTGTTCTTGCCTTTTTAGGTTTTGACAGTGAAAGGACCAGCATAGTCAACTCCTGAGTTTAAGAAAAGCCGAGATGGTCGGATTCATTCTGATGGAAGTTGTCCCATTAACTATTGAGCTCGTTGCTGTTTAAATCGAGTACATTTAAGAATAAATGACCGTATTGAAGCTCGCCCTCCGATAATCTAGTAATCATGTCTGATGTAATTTAGTGTTAGTTGCGTTTCTCCATGCATAGTTCGTAAATGAGCATCTGAAATGACTAGCGTGATCCTTGAGAAGAATTAGAGGATGCTTAGCATTCGGAGGCAGTAATGAGGTTTGAAGACGCCCTACTATTCGTAAAAGCCCTGTAGAGTCTAGAAAAGGGGTGAGTCTTACAAGCGAATGAGATTTAGACAGTGACTTCGTGGAGGAAATGAGATTAATTTCTCGATTGAACGCTATCTGCTGAATGTGTTTTACCCAGAACAGTTTTGCATTTTCTATTTCTACTGTGGTTACTCCCACACAGCACACTTTATCCTGAGGATATCCCCAGGTTATCGAGATATCCAATTGGACATATTGCAATCCCATGGATGTCCTACGATTATTGCGATATCTCTCGGATATCTGGTGGATATTACGATATCCTGTGCTGTGTGGGCTGGGTTTGTAAGTAATGAGTGTAAAGTATTCCGCAATCGAGCAACAAATCTCTGATAAATTGCAGTAATGCGGAACAGTTTTGTAAGATTCCAGTACTGGTGAACGAGATCCCAATACTTTAATTGCTTTACTATAGTAGTAAATACAATAGCCGAACGTTCTTCGGTTTTCGCCATGAAAATCAAATTGTCTCTCCCTAAAAACATTTCTATATTCCATTTCTATAGTAGTTTTGTTGATGAGTATTTAAAAAAAATGGATTTTTCGCACCGGTACCTATTGTAAACATTTACCAAATAATTTTCTTTAAAATTATGTAATTTTTCAAATCACATGATTTTTAAAAATCAGGTAACAATTTGAAACATTTTGTTACGTGTTTGGTTGTCATTAATTACGTGATTTGTTACGTAATTTCGTTATGTAATTTCGTGACGTAATTTTTTTTCAGTAGGGGAGATACGTAGATGTGACAGTGATATTGTGAAAAGACTATCTTGTGTATTTTGCCTTGTGTATCAGCCATTATTTACATACCGTCAGTATGACAAAAAATAAAATATCCTTATAATCGTATTATTTTCAAAAATATTTATTTAAATATTTAATTAAATTTAAAATGTTTTAAAAGTACAAATCGGAAAACCATTGATTTAACATTGATTTCATGTATTTTTATCATTTTTTATTATTATGTCTTTAATCATTATTTCTCGCTAGATATAGATTAATATTTATTACATTTACTTGCAAAAATGTTGTGATGACTCTGAATCTAAATAACTCACATTAAATATAAACTTTAAATAAAAATTAATTTGAATCTGAATTGCCTGTACATATTTTTTTTATAATTGATGTTGTAAAAGGACTTTATCCTGTATTTAAATATCTATGATGCTGACTACTGTTTACATGCCATCAATATAGTGCAAAATAAAGTATTCTTTTACAATCACATTATTTTGGAAAATATTCATTAGTGTTTATTTATTGTTGAATAGTATAATTATTGATAATTATATATACTTTATATAATTATTATATTGAATATTTACTTAATATTTTAGTAATTTTGCTGTATTTTAAATAACTTAAATTAAAAATAATTTTAAATAAAAATTAATTTAACGTTTTAAAAATACACACATAAAAATTTATATTTTTAATTCGAAATATTATATTGTTTGTACAAGTTTTTAACATTAATAACTAAATTAATAACAATGTACATTGTTATTAATTTAGTTAAAAATGTATTCAAATTAAAGATACTGATGTTTGTTGACACTTTAAATAACTTAAAGTGAGAATAATCTTTGAATAAAAATTAATTAAATTTTGAATATTGTCTGTACAGATTTTTATTAGAATGTGCATTGGTATTGATGATGAAACAAATGGATGAAATGTTATATGTATTAGAAATGCTGTGATTATGATCATATTATTTAAAAAAATACTTATTTTTGCTAATTACGTATATTTTAAGCAGTTATATTATTAAATTTATTTATTAAGTGTTTGATTAAATTGAATAACATTACATATAATTTTAAGTAAAATTAATAACTTAATTTGACATTAGAAATATGCAAAGAAAAATGTATATCGAATACTGCATTCTTTATACATGTTGTAGTAAGTTAATCATAGTTTCGTGGATTAAATAAGATCCCTAACACTACACAATATGTGATATCCGAACAGAATTACCATTTTACAAAAAAAAAGATAAAAAAAGGATGCCAAAAGTGTGTGTGTGTGTGCGCGCGCGTGCGTGCATGCGTGCGCGTGCGCTTTTAAAGAAAGTGCTATTATGTTACATAAATCCAAGTAATATTTTTTATTTTACACTGCTCTTATTTTTCACATAATATAAAATAAATTTAAATTACAAAAAATTACCTTTTAAAATCAAAGGACAACAATTTTGTCTTCTCTAATAAAAATAATGACATGAAATAAATGCGTCAGCTATAAGAACGCATATTTATTTAAAAATTATTAATTATTACTTTTTAATGTTAAAATTATTACTTTTTAATATTATATTCAGTAATTTTCCCCACAGATTAATAATCTTTTTTTTCAGATGATTCATTTGATCGGAATTCTTTCCACCGTGATTTTCAGCACTTTTTTGATAAAACATATTTATATGATAAATTGCATAAATCAATTTTAAAAACACTTTTTCTTGTAATTAAATAATATAACAATATAGTTAAAAAGTTTCAAAAAGATTCCTCTTTGTCTTCTTTAAAAAAAAAATTATTAAAAATTTTTTTATTTGTCTTTCTGAGACCGATAAGTTCCCATAAATAATAAATATATATATAATAAATATACATATAATAAAGAGTATATACTTGGCGCCTTTTTTACCTTTTTAAAAAAGGTATTTTTGTTTGGATAATGTATACACAGGGTGATTGAGATCCATGATGCCCGCCTATTGCTAAACGGTCCTATGGGCATCCCATAAGACGATTTCGTTACAATCGCGGGATAACTGCATGATGTCCCAAGGACGTACTATGGACGTATTATGGACGAAAATTTTAATGTTTTCTCGATGTCTCATGGAGATCTTGGGCTAACGTAGAGATGTCTTTAGGACGTCAGCAAAATCGACCTACTGCGCTAAAGCGGACATTTACGATCTTACAGGCATCCAATAAGACGATCTCGTTACAATCGAGGGATAACTATAGTATGATGTCTAAAAGACGTAAATTTATATGGATGTTTGTTGTCTTGGCAGAGACATGTGCAAGTATTAAATATTATTTTATATTATGTTATACTTTACGAGATTTGTTGCCGTTTCGGATTGAGGAGTCGTTCTACAGACAGGAGCATTTTTGTACTGATCTGTATACGGATGAAAAGGCTTGTCGGTCCATGAATAGGGACTGTCGTCCGATCCGTTAGAACTTATGCCTGTATATAAAATATTCGCTTTTTAAATGTCACTAGTCTGCCGGTCATATCATAATTGTTTGGTATTTGATTCGCAATCCGAACAAATATATGCAGAGATGTGCAAAATAGATGTCTAAATTCATTTAAAATAGAAAATACAAAATAGTTGAAACCATTTTATTTGAAAATACAAATGCGAAATAGTTTTTAAACATCCATTTAAAATAGGAAATAAAAAATAGGCATTTAAAAATAGTACATTGTGTAATAAGTACAGAAAATTGATCTATTTTCCACGAATGCCCAGGAGTGGACGCACGAGCAGAAGGCGTGTGCGTTTATCTACACGAAAATGACGGCTACAAAAAAGGATTTAGGGGAAAAGAGGGCAGAGCCTCCCAGAAAAAATGTTTCTATATAGTTCTAAATAATTTAATTTTTCCGTAATCTTTTCCACAGTTGAACGATCTCTGGTGAATTTGCAGTCACTTTCTGATAGTGTTTCGGTATTTGGTATTTTTATATTCATTTTTACTGATACTAACCATTACGTATTGATTTCTCATCATGTTATTACTAACATTCCCAGGTAGTAAAATATCTCCAAAATTCCTACAGAACTGATAAATGCTATTGAGAATATTGGTAAATTATTGGTCTAAGTATATCCACAAAATGAAGCAATTTTAGATCAATCACAAGCTGAATGTAAAATTGTCAATTATTGCCCAATTCCACACCAATCAAATTGAATATTTTTAACTTGAAATCTTAAAATCAATTGTAACTCCATAATGGCTTAATGTAATCCAATATATTAAAATGTTAATTCTGTATTAATTACCGGATATTTAAATGGAGAAACATAATATAATATATATGTTTCTATAATTTAATTAAATTTTTAAAGTGCTTTGCAAAAAATAATTATACTCTTTTTATAAAATTTATTAATAAGACGTTTATTTGAATTTTTTCACACTACAAATAATAATGTGATTTTATGTGTACTATTCTCTTTACACAAACGTACACTTTTTTATGCTGTTATTTCTTGTCACGTGGAAATACTTGAATTAAATGCGTTTCAAAGAATGCTTTCGCATTTACGTGACTTGTGTAGAGAAACAGCTTTTAAATAAAAAGGTTTATAATTGATTTAGAAATAATCTAGAAATGACCATTTAATGAGTACAACAATTGGTGTATATTTGAGAAAAAAGTGACTTTATGTTTTAAAGCAATAATTGTTCGAGATATGTCTGTTTATAGAGTCAATAATTCATCATTAATAATTCAGATTTTAGATCCTATTTATTGATCAATAACTAAGAATTAGTATGGTGTTTTACTTTTTTTAAGGTAATATTTGATAAAAAATTGATCAATTATGTCCCACATAGAAATTGGCATCTAGTGGATGTCCAATGGACGTCCATTAAACCTCCATAGATCCATGGGACGTCTATGTCCATGATGGAAGTCAGATGGACGTCTATTAGAGGTCTAGTAAACTTCCTTAGCTCCATATTAGAGGTTCACCTCCATGGCGGAAGTTAGATAGACATCCATTAGGGATCCAGTAAACTTCCATGGCTCCATTGGAGGTTTACCTCTATGGTGGAAATTAGATAG
The DNA here is from genome assembly GCF_013373865.1 of Monomorium pharaonis. Lineage (NCBI taxonomy): Eukaryota > Metazoa > Arthropoda > Insecta > Hymenoptera > Formicidae > Monomorium > Monomorium pharaonis. Next base: position 35,308,680 of record NC_050467.1, on the reverse strand, counting down.
ACACCCATTAGGGATTTATTAAACATCTATAGCTCCATTGAATGTTTTTTTCCATGGTGGAAGTTAGACAGACGTCCATTAAGGATCCATTAAACTTCCATAGCTGTATGGAATTTACTTCCATGGTAGAAGTCAAATAGACGTCCATTAGGGATTCACTAAACTTCCATAGCTCTATGGAACATTTACTTCCATGGTGGAAGTTACCCAAACAACACGGTTGTCAGAATGAAAACTTTAAGAGAACTTTTTTAAACATTTAGATATCTTGAAAATGATGTCAAAATGGTAACATTTATCAGAGACGTCTACTAAGAGAGGTCTTTGCGATATCTCATTGAAAAGTTTTATTTAAGTTTCTTAAAAATGTTATCCTTATGACATCAGCTAAATAATATCAGCTTAATGTTTCATAAAAGATATTACAATGCTGTCTGATTTTTGAGCCGTCCATGCGCGTCGTAGTTGACTCAGAAATCAGACAACACTATACCATCCTGAATGAGAGATCCATGATTAATATTAAAAAAAAATTATCATAAAGATAATGTTTTCAAAAATAACGGTTTGCCTACAATTACTGCGCACAAAAAAAAATATAATAAATGTACTATTCAATTTTTCTTAGAATATATGATCTATATAGTTAACCATCTAATTAACCATTTGAACGCTTCAAAGTATTAATGCTAAATAGATGGCAATTTCCACCAAATTATTAAGGTTATGGAAAAAGATAAATTTAACAATAAAATTAATAAGTAAATAAATTAATGCTATTTATTTTTAATGTTTTGCAAAATTTAATTGCTTTTATAAAAAATAATATAATTGCGTCAGTTTAAAACATATAGGTATATGTAGACAATAATAAGTACCCATATCGATGAGTCAAATTGGCGTAGCAGATAGAGATTCGTCATTCTAAGGTCCCGGATTCAAAACCTACCAGCGGCAAGCAAGAATAAAATAAAAAAATTAATTTAAATTTAATTAATTAATAAAAAATTGTCCTAAATTTAGTATGTACTGTTGATAAAAATAATTTTTAAAAAATGAATTTTTATTTTAAATTTTTATTTTGTCAATCATCTATCGAGACTCCATAAAGCCTTTACTAATGATCCACAAAACATCCGTCAGTCATCTATCAAGGTTCCGTGAAGCCTCTATTAATGGGACTGTCCCGGTTGCGCACATAAGCGATTGGACACGGTAGTATTTCCCGATTGGACACAGACTCGATTGGACACGGACTCGATTGAACACAGACCCGATTGGACACGGATCTGATTGGACACGGACCCGATTGCACACGGACCCGATTGCACACCGACCCGTGTGCAAATGGGTCGGTGCGCAATTGGGTCCGTGTGCAATCGGGTCGGTGTGTAATCGGGTCCGTGTGCAATCGGGACTGTGTCCGATCGGGATGGTGTGCAATCGAGACTGTATTCAATCGGGTCTGTGTCCAATCGAGTCCGTGTCCAATCGGATCCGTGTGCAATCGGGTCGGTGCGCAATCGGGTCCGTGTGCAAACGGGTCGGTGCGCAATCGGGTCCGTGTGCAAACGGATCGGTGCGCAATCGGGTCCGTGTGCAATCGGGTCGGTGTGTAATCGGGTCCGTGTGCAATCGGGTCTGTGTCCAATCAGATCCGTGTCCAATCGGGTCTGTGTTCAATCGAGTCCGTGTCCAATCGGATCCGTGTTCAATCGGGTCCGTGTCCAATCGGGTCTGTGTCCAATGTGGAAATACTACTGTGTCCAATCGCTTATGTGCACAATCGGACCTCACTCCTATTAATACTCCACATGTCTAATAAACCTCTTTGATGACGTCTAATGGAGGTCTAATAGACGTACGCAATGCGGAACTGTGGATTTTTAATGGCTCTATATTAGACGTCTAATGGATGTTCACTGGAAGTTCAAACTTCCACGGCAGACGTCTAATGGACGTCTATTGGAGGTTTTATTTCTATGTGGAGTTGTTCTCTTCGTCATGGAGTGAACGTGGAATTGCCGTTTCTTCACGATTTGCTATCTGGGTTATTACTACATTTGACTTCTTTTACACAATTTTGATATGACGATGTTTGATCTGATATCTTTGAGTGGCATAAATTGACAAGTTACTTAAATATTAAATTTGTGAAAGTGACCCCTCACGGAAAAATACTATTGAGCGCTCAATACTTAGTATAAGGCAATACTAAATTGGCCAATACTGTTTTGGCTAATACTTAGTATTTATGAATACTTAGTATTGACGAGTAGTAAGTATTGAGCGCTCAATACTTAGTATTGGTCAATACTAGATTGGTCGAAATTTTTTTATAGAATACTTAGTATTGACGAATACTTACTATTGCAGTCTACTGTGTTATGCTCCGTTATGTTCCGAAATTCACTGCCAGTACTGAATATCTATAGTATACGTAACGTGAACTATAAATTTCGGGTACGGAAAAGTATAATATCGGGATGCAGCCCATATATAGTACATATATATATATATATATATGTATACATATAGTATAAACTGCAATAGTAAGTATTCGTCAATATCTTAGTACTAAGTTGTAAAAAATATATAACTTTGTAACAATAATAAATCTTTGTTATAATATACATATATATATATAAACATTTTTAACTCATATTATTTCACAATACTTTAGCATTGACGAATACAAGTAGGTAATACTTAGATATTTACCAATACTGACTTTCAATACTCAGTATACATTAATACTTAACTTTTTCAATACTGTAGTATTGACAAATAATGACTTTCAATAATCAATATTTATCAATACTTAACTCCTTCAATACTGTAGTATTGACCAATAGTGACTTTTAATAATCAGTATTAATTGTCTTTGAATTTTTTAAATTCCGCTGCTATTGATTTAACTTCTTTTTTTTATCTTTGCTGAACACTCCCTATCTATATTATCATTACTAACCTCTTCTTGAGCCTTGAAACTTGATCACCTTCTTCCCCTGCTTATCTCGATTTTTTCATTATTAATTTCCTTTGCCCTTCTGTTCCTTTACCTTTTATTCCTCTCTCCCTCGTCTCCCTGTACATTTTCTCGAGATCTCCTACACAATTTAACCTAACCTCTTAACCTTTTCGTTTGTTTTCTGCTTCCTAGATCTTTTCGCTTTACCTTTTGCAATTCCCTCCAGTTGTCCTACGCTCTTAAACGCCTTTGTAATCACCTATCTATAAACACCCAGCTAGCAAAATGACGCAAACTTTGCGCGAAGCTTGCCGCAAACTCGAGCAAACCTTTGCAACAAAATTACGATAAGGTGTGTCCGCATTAAGCTTAGCTTTTGCTGGGAAGGCTTGTTGTAAATAGTATGACGCATATTTTATGCAAATAATAGGGTAAAATTTGCTAGTAAAGCATAACAACAAATTTGCAGCAAGAACAAGGCAAACCTTGCTGTACACAATATGATAACAAATTTGTGGCAAGAATAGAGCAAACCTTTCTGTACATAGCATGATAGTAAATTTGTGGCAAAAACAAGGCAAACCTTGCTATGCACAATATGATAGCAAATTTGTGGCAAGAACAGAACAAATATTGTCGAAATTTAGATCAACAAAAATAAAATATTGGACTGATTAGTCCAATATCAAATGTGAATGGTGCAATCGTACTTGGTTCTCTGTTCTCGACGAGCCCCTTTTATTAATCCAGTAGATAAATCTTTTTCACGAGAAATGCGCCATCTCGAGATAGATAGTAAAGTCAGAAATAAAATTTAAAACCCGGTAATGCAACCCTGTTATTTACATAAAATGTGCGTCATACTATTTGCGACAAGCCTTGCCAACAAAAACTAAGCTGTTTACGGACACACCTTGTCGCAATTTTGTTGCGAAAGTATGCTCGGCAAGTTTTATTTTGTTCTTGCTACTAATTTGCCGTTATTCTGTGCTTAACAAGATTTCCTGTTTCTGCCATAAATTTATTGTCATGTCGTGTAGCAAGGTTTGCTCTGTTATTTGCTTAAATTTTGCATTTTATCGTGTCGGAACAAATCTTGTAATTTCTATACGTAATATTTATGTACAAGTCTTTCTCTGTTATTTGCAGCATCGTGTAATGAAAACTTTTGCCGTAAATTTGCTCAAAACTTTTAGAAAACAAAGCAACAGACAATTACTTGTCATAAAATTGTTGTCAAAATTGAAACAATCCTTGCTGTAAAGCTTTCACGATATGTGATTTTAACAGGCCTGGCTAGCTGGGCACTTATTCTATCTTACCTAATTCCATTTTAATTACAATCTTACAGTCGCACTTATACGCCACGCGTCCGCACACACTTGCTCCTCCTAACCAAGTCCGTCAGTATTAATCATTACTTAACTTCCTCAATACTGTAGTATTGACCAATAGTGACACTAAATACTCAGTATTCATCAATACTTAACTCCCTCAATACTGTAGTATTGACCAATAGTGACTCTTAATACTCAGTATTCGTCGATACTTAACCTCCTTAATGCTTAAGTATTGACTAATACTTAATCTCAATACTCAGTATTATAATCTAAATACTAAGTAGAAACTCAATACTTAGTATTGAGCCCCAATGGTGTAAGAGGTCTAACTTATCGTGCTGGCGTGAGACGCGACATCTAGGTTAGTGAGCGGCGCTGTGAGGCGATTCCGTGGCGTTGGTCTCGCCGGAGATGACGTATTATCGACAGCTCTAGAATAACGGAGTGGACGCTCTTATCCTGCGTGTTCCGACCATTGACTCTCTCTGTCGAGCCGGGTACCTAACTACACGTCATGTACGTGTGAATCGTCGCTTTTGTCGTCAATTAGCCCTTTTGTCGTGAATTATTTCTGTCGTATAAGTCGCTTTTGTCGTTATCGTGTTTAGCCGTGTCGAACTTGTCGATCTGTAGAAATGTAACTTGACTGTGATATTAAATATATTGCATTTGCTGTTAAGCTACAAAACTGAATTTGAGTGTTTGAGACTTTCCTTGACGACCATCCTATTGTCGAAAGTGTTATCAGTCGATCGTTACGAATTCGAATAAACGGCCATTTCTGATTACCTAATATCGAGGAAAAGAATAATAATATCCGAACAGAGAGAACTATCTTTCAATAGTATTTTTTCGTAAAGGACAAAGCGTTAGTAATTCTGCGAGAGTTCGTATACCATATACGTATTATTGTTTGCGTGTCAAAGGCAAACGTGTGAAAAATAAAATAAAAATGCCGAAAAATGGTGAATAAATATCTTTCTGTGTGGCTCACGCCATTGGGAGGACAAAAACAATGAAATAATGATTTACTTACACGAGAAAATTGTTAAAAATGGAAAATCGACGATTTTCCGAACAAAAAAAACATACGAAAAGGTTGACTTTCCACGCATACTATTCTATTGTACATACACACAAAACGTACTTTGTTTGGAAAGTTATAGATTTCCCACGGAATAATTTTCTCTCATAAGTAAATCATTTTACCGTTTTGTTCTCCTAGGTAGATGGTGTAATAAGCCATGCAGAATACTTTTGTGCACGATTTTTTGTATGTTTACTGGATTCTGAAAAAAAATGATGAAGAACAACTTTTTAGATATAAAAAAATAGTAACTAAAGTAATATTTTAAATTAATTTTTAAAGTAATTTAAATCATTTAAGTAAAAACAGCATTTACTTTTATTATTATATTTTTTGATAGTTTAACAAGTAGCAAATATTTTTCATAGCATGGGTTAAAATAAAAGTTTTATTAAAAAAGAACAAGAATTTAAACAATTACAAATTCATTTTTAGCAGTTTTATAATTAAAAAAAGGAATACATTTTATTAAATGTAAATTAAGTTATTAAAAAAAAATTTAAGTTTTTAAACGCAACATAAATGAAACATGTTATCTGAATGTACAAAGTACTTTTAAAACACTCAAAATTGCACTATTGTCAGAACTCAGCAAAAAATTATGGCAGACAAAAAATAAAAATCACTTTATAGTTTAAATCTTATATCTAATTGTAAGTTGTAAAATGATTCTTAAATGTTTTGTCTGCAATAATTTTTTGCCAAGTTTCGACAATTTAAAAATACATAGTGCAATTTTGAACGTTTGAAAAGTGTTCTTTATTTTTTGTTGAGTAGTGTATTTTACAAATCTTGTATTATCTTAGAAAAAGTGACTCTAGTGACTTATTTTAAATTTAAACAAAAATGATTTTTTGAGTGAGTTCCAGATGCGCACAGTAATAAACGGACACAGCAACCTGAGTGAAACGGACACAGTAACAAACGGACACAGACCAAACGGACACAGTGCGAAACGGACACAGTAACAAACGGACACAGACCAAATGCGCACAGAGCGAAACGGACACAGTGCGAAACGGACACAGACCAAATGCGCACACTGCACATGCGCACGGACCAAATGCATACACGGAAAGTCGCAAACCCATGTGATGCAGTGAATGCTTTGCACGCACGCACACACACACACACACACACACACACACACACACACACACACACGGGGGGGGATGCAAGGAGGGCCTTCGGCCCCCCCTCCCGCACCCACCCCGTCCAAGTCGCAAACCCATATACAGTAATGACGTAGGCAATAGTGACGCGTGGGCAATAGTGACATAAGCAATAATGACGCGTGGGAAATAATGACGTGGTCAATATTGATGCGTGGCCAATATTGACGTGGCCATTATTGATGTGGGCAATATCACGCGTGGCCAATAATGACGTGGCCAATAATAACGCGTGGCCAATAATGACGTGGCCAATAATGACGCGTGGGCAATAATGACGTGGGCAATAATGACGCGTGGGCAATAATGACGCGTGGCTAATATTGACGTGGCCATTATTGACGTGGGCAATATCACGCGTGGTCAATATTGATGTGGCCAATATTGATGTGGTCAATAATGGCGCGTGGCCAATAATGACGTGGCCAATCCACCCCGTGGTCAATCGGGATCGTGGTCAATAATGACGTGGCCAATATTGACGTGGTCAATATTGACGTGGCCAATCGGGACCGTGGCCAATATTGACGTGGCCAAATGGGACGCTCCCTCTTACAGTACGCCGCTTGCCACCGTGCCACCTCATCTCGCTCGCCTCCCTATACGCTCTACTTCGACTCACTCTTCGTTTTCCGCTCGCTCTTTTGACCTACTTATTCTACTTAACTCTACCTAACGTGCCCTCTCTCTCGCGCCGCATCCTACCTAACCTTACGCCTATGGACTTCCGTTTCCGTTTACAATTCTTCACTTTTGTTCCTTACATTCACTCCTCTCTCACCCTCTATCAACCCCTCATTCCTCCTTCCTTCCAAATTTTTCCCTCTCCTCCTCCACCTCCCTCATCCAACCCTCCCCCTCTCCCGACCCCCCAAAATCCTACACGCCTCCTGCCAGCTTCCATCTCCCCCCTTCTCCCACCGTCTACATCTTTCCCATACATGCTCCCATGATTCTCTTTCCCCTCCGCACAACCTGCAAGCTCTTTTCTCCTCATCCTCCCAATATCTACTCTCCAGTATTTCATTTCCCAGTCTAAACCTTGCCACCTTCCTCCATCTACTCTCTCCCCACCCCCTCCTTAAGTATTCCGGTATGTCCTCCTCTCTAATCCACTTGTATCATACATTATATCTAGTAACTCTTATTCTCTCCCTTCTCTCTTCCCTTTGTAGTCTTCTCTCCGTCTCCTCAACTTCTTCCCATACCTCTCCTCCCTCTCCCTCCATCTCCCCGACATCCTTTCCTCTCATTTCGAAGAATTCTCTCCTTTCCATCTCCCATTTTGAGAGTTCCCTTCTCCTCTCTACTCTCCCTCTTATCTCCTCCATGCATTCTCTCACCCATACTCCTCCTCCTCCCTCCGTTTCCCTCCTCTCAAAACTCCAAGCCCTTCTCCCAGCTCTTAGTCTCAATTTCTCTCTCTTCCACTCTTCCCTCACCAAATATCCCGGGGTTCTACTCTCTACTCCCAGTATCCATCTTAGGAACCTCTCTTGTATTCTTTCCACACTCTCCCTTTCTCTCCATTCCTAAACCTCCACTCCATACTCCAATACTGTCCATACTAATCTATCGAAGATCCAAATTCTCCTGTCCCAATCCTTCTCATATCTTCTCTTCAAATTTCCCCCAGACTTGACCCATCATCGCCGCTGCTTTTCTCACTCTATCCTTAATATGTGATTCCTGTCCTCTATTTGATTGCAGTATATACCTTAGGTATTTATATTCTCTTACCTCCTCAATTCATTTTCCTTTCCATCTCCAATTCATCTTCCTTCTTCTGCCTCTTCCTCTTCTAAACCTCATAATCTTCGTCTTCTCTACGTTTCTCCAGACCCTTCTTATCCAAATATCCCTCCAGCCTTTCTATCATACTTCTCATCTCGTCCTCCGTCTCCGCTATCAACACCATATCATCCGCATATGATTGGCAACTCTGTAATGTTACCTCGTTTTCCGCACATTTGCCTTCGTCATTACACGTCGTTGTATTCCCATACATGCTATCTCACAACATGGATAGGGTAACTCTCACAGAATTATCAATGCTTCGTCGCTTTTATGACCTTAAGGTGGTTTTTGCATTTAGGTCAAATATAATTACCCCAGAAACAAAGACATTAAATGAAAAAGTTAACGATTCTGGAATATGTCTGCAAAATTTCAGACTTGTTTACCGTTTGGTTCCGGAGATATATGTACGAAAACTTTGCCAATTTTACATGGTGATAATAGGGAAAGGTAAATCAGATTGTACATTCATGGAATATGTTCATACTTCTCGACTAGATGAACGAATAAAAAACTGTTTAATCAATGCAATAAAAATTTCTACTGACACAACACTAAACTGATTAACCGTACTGTATATAATATTTATTCACTTCAGCAGTATAATTGCCAAGAAGGGGACTTGGTTTACAGATTTCTAAACATTCATCCCTCCATCCATCCGTAATACTAAATATCCTAAAACTATCCTATCTCATATCACCTATGTATTCTTATTCTTATTCTTATTCGTCTTTTATGACTATGTCCGACAAAACTGTACACTGTCTTTTACCATTACTTTTCCGTTTACTTTTATTCTCTTTACTTTACCTTATTTACCTTATTTATTTATCTTATTTTATTTAACTATACTATACTTTATCATTAGTTAATTTTACAGTTAATCTTTAATACTGTTTGTGTTAACTCTAGGAGTCTACGCTGATATAATAACTATGCCTAGTATTGACTATAAATACAAAATACAAAATATATGATACAAACTACATCTATATATCTTTACAATATAACATATAAAAATTATAAAAACTATGAAAACTGTAAAGCTATAAAACTATAAAACTATAAAACAATATAACTATACCTTTATACATTTATACAATTATATACAGTTATATACAATCGCAACAACATTCTACATGTTACTGCATTATTTCCTATATCAGTCAAAATTAATTTATCTTCACATTAGACGGTTTACTTTTAACATTTCGTATGAAACTCATAAGTCCTAGTTACCCATTAAAATAATCCTTACTTAGCCTTTCGCAATTTTTAAGTCCTAAATTCTATATCCTCTACAGTTCTAGCATTTATAATCTTATCCCTACCTCCTTATTCTTATCCTTTTCCTTAAGCGCTTTTTCTTTCTCCTTCCAAAACTTTTTCAATACCTTCTCTTTTTTCACATCTAGTTCGTCATTTTCTAATCTTTCTATTATTTCCTTCTTGTTCTTACCTAAACCTACAAACCATGCCTTCGATATCTCACAATCTTCTATGAAGTGGTCTAAACTGTCTTTTCCTTTTCTACAAAGTACACATACCTTTTCTTCTTCCTTCAGCCAATATTTATTATTCTCTTCCATGTTACCACATCTTAGTCTAACTAACGCTCTTATACCTAAATTGTCTCTTCTACTTGATAAGCTTTTCCTACTTAAATATCTTGATTTTCCTTCTAACCTATCCATGTATAACTTATACCTCGTATTATATCTAGCGTTTGCTAATCTTAACTCTTCATTTCCTGCTTCTATACATCCTTATCCCTAAACTCCAATTCTTTAATGACATTCCTAGCTACCTCCTCTTCTAACATCTCTAATCCCCGGGTACTCCAACCGTTTCTCTAATAATAATTTTCCCTCTCTTTTCCGTACTGATCTTTCCATCCCTCTTTTTCTTTTTTCTTCCAACATAGTTTTTTCTTCCCTTCTTGGCAAGCTTTTAGTTTTCCTTTTCTCCTAAGTTAACACCTTTTCTCGTTCTCACCTCCCCCTTACGCCTATTAGCATTAACGCTAGTTCCTTCTCTGTCCATCACTACCTCTTCTATATTTTCCCCATCTCCTAACTTCCCCTTTAACAAATCTTTACCCCGTTCAGACACCACATTCTCCCACTTTATCCATATTCTATTTACTTTCACCCTGCCTACACCATCTTTATTATCCTATCTCTATCCTTCTCTTCTTTAGCCCACTTAGCAATGTTTCTCTGTGTACCTTTCTCCTCCCATGTCAAGTCCTGTTCTATAAATATACGTTCCCCTCTAAGCTTATTTTTGTTGCACATGATATCCTTTTTCATTTTCTCGGTTTCTAGTCCTATTATCACTGACCCGCTTATCCACCACTTCGTCACCTTAATCTCCAAATCTAACTTTTCCCTGATCATATCCTCTATTCATCCCTCCTGTATACTATCTTACCCTCCTGTATACTATCTAGATCCTCCTTTTTTAAACCTCTAATTACTATGTTATTTCTCATTTCTTCTTTTTCTCTATCCTCAACCCATTTCTTTATCTTACCTACCTCTCTGTCACTTAATCCTCCGCTACCACTCTCAAAACTGACTCCTGAGTTCACTCTACTTAATCTACTCTCTCTACTCTCACTTCTCTTTCTTCCAACTGCTACACTATCCATGCTAAAACTATCCTCTGTCCTAAACCTCCCCCCATCTATTTCCCCTCTCTTTACTACCTCTCCTAATTCTATAATGTCCTTCTCTACCCCTACACATTTAACCTCTAACTCTTTTACTCTTTTCTCCCATATTTCCTGTTCTAACTTTAAAATTGTCATTTCCTGTCTTATTTCCTCTTTGAATTCCTTTAATTCTATCGCTATCGCTTTAACCTCCTTCTTCATCTTAGCTGTGCACTCCCTATCCATATTCTCTTTACCAACTTCCTCTTGATCCTTGAAACTCACCTTCTTACCTTGTTTATTATCTTCCATTAACAACTTCCTCTGCCCTTCTTTCATACCTTTGCCTTTAATTCCTCTCTCTCTCTCTCTCGTCTCCCGGGACATTTTCCCGCGCTCTCCTACACGCTATTACCTAACCTCTTAACCTCTCCGCCTGATTTCCGCTTCCTAAATCTTAACGCCTTACCTCCCGTAGTTCCCTCCAATTATCCTATTCACCTGCACTCCTCGCTATCACCCTATCAATACGTATTACCTCTATCTTACCTAATTCCGCTCTAAATACAATATTTTAATCGCACTTATATACCACACGTCCACGCACAGACACTCCTCCTAACCAAGTCCCAACCGTACTGTATATAAATAAAGCAAAATTTTTGACAAACTTTCGACAACTTTTGACACGTCACGAGAGTCATGGCGAAGTTTTGAATGGCTGCTTGGCAACGTCAACTGACGCACAAGGCGCATGTCCTACCATTTTCGTGTCCTACCATTCTTCGTTTCGTCGTAATGACCTTTGCATCGAGGCTGTTCGCTCATGTTTACACGCACTAACAGTTTGGTTATGACGATCACCAGACGCAGGCCAAAAGGCGACGTTGCCAAATATATGGTTTCAACTCTAGTCAAATTTGTGATATCGCTCTGATATTTTCAGCGGTTTATAACAACGGTTCAATGAGGAAAAGCCTTACGGGTAATTAATTTAAATGCATGCTGATTTTTACATATTAAATCATTCATATTTTTTAATAATCACAATAGTTGCCGTTGTGACTACAAAAACCGCCTTAACTTTAGCTAACCTGCCGATTCGTGTCACTTAAAGACATTAGATTATCATGTCATATTAAGGCCCCGTTAAAGAAGTCAAATATGGTGAGTGTCGGTAAAAATTAATATTAAAGCCCAGAACATAGAAAAACATTACTCGAAAGTAATAAGAAACTTACTTCAGATGAGAGTCCCAGATGCGCACAGTAATAAATGGACACAGCAGGCTGAGTAAAATGGACACAGTAACAAACGGACACAGTGCGAAACGGACACAGACCAAACGGACACGGTGCGAAACGGGCATAGTCGCAACCCCATGTGGTGCAACGAATGTTTTGTGCGCGCGCGCGCGCGCACGCACGCACGCACGCACGCACGCACGCACGCACACACACACACACACACACACACGCGAGGGGGTACAGAGGGGGGGCTTTGCCGCCTCCCGCATCCACCCCATTGGTAGGTGGAGGTGCCGTGAAAAGTCGCAACCCATATGGTAAGTCCGTTTGTTACTGTGTCTGTTTAGTCTGTGTGCATTTGGTCTGTATCCGTTTCGTACTGTGTCCGTTTGTTACTGTATCCGTTCCACTCAGCCTGCTGTGTCTGTTTATTACTGCGCATTTGGGACGCTCCCCTCCAGATCAACCAACTTGCGAAAGAAAAACTAAATTACTTTACTTAAAGAAAAATTAATTTACTTAAAATTATACAGAAATAAATTTTTTTCTCATTTGCAGGGCTCTATCCCTCCCCCTCCCTCGCAAATCCCTGCCGTCTCTTCCCCTCTAAAATCTTTCTCATCTGCATCTTTTCTCTACACATTTATAAAAAAAATAGTACGCAACTCGTGCGGATCATGTATTGCCCACTCATGTGTCTATTTCCCGTATTCGTGGGAAAAGCCAACTTTATGCACTTGTTATACCATGTACTATTAAGGTTATTATCTGAAGATTCAATATTTACAGAGAAATAGTGTTAATCAATATCAGTAAAAATGTTGAATTATTCAGAAGGATTAAAATGGGTAATTTTAAGTGAGAAAAAGTTGATAAATAAGAAATAAAATATAAATAATTTAAAATATAAAAAATGATAAATGAACATGTGAATATATTTAATATTTAATAAAATTTGATTTTAGATATATACAAAATAGTTTTAAAAAATTATTAATTTGTTTATATTTTAACTCTCTTTGCTGTACAAAATTCCATTTTTGGCTAAAAAAAGCGATTTGTCAAAATTTTTTAAAGGGACATTGTTGAGCCCAAATAACGTGTTTCATAAATAATTAGTAACATTGCCCGTAGGAAAAAATTATGCAAAAATTACTGTACAAAAAATTGCATATTTTTGTGCATCAATTTCTGCAGTTTTTACAGATTTTTGTACAAAGTTTTCGCCTTCAGAAAACATTACACAAATTTCTGCAAAATATTCTGCAGAAAAATTCTGAAGGCGAAAACTTTGTACAAAAATATGTAAAAACTACAGAAATTCATGCACAAAAATATACAATTTTTTGTGCATAATTGCGGCACCTTACGGGTGTCGCTTGTAGAAAAAAAACTTATGTCTTCTGTAAGTATAGGTCTCACTCTGTAAGATTTTGTTTGTTCGGCATTCAGTGATAGTCCGATATTTAACAACGACTTTGCGACAACAAATTCTTTTCATCGTCTTTTTTTATGTAAGCTTGATTTTAAAATTAAGAATAATTATTATTTTAGCTTGGATGTTAAACCTATAATTACAGTTGGAATGTTAATCCATCTTAAAAGAAAAATTTTATTGACTCGAGAGCATATCTTATTCAGATTCTTGTCGCTAGTAATAAATAGCAATAATCAGAACTCTTAATAATCGACCTAACTGGCAATTTTATTGAGAACTTAAAAAAATATATCATGGGTGTTATTACCCACATAGCACGGAATATTACAGTAATATCGCAGCAAAATTGCAATATATCAACAATATTACATATTACAGTAAAATATTACAGAAATATTACTGACATATTACACGTTTATAATTAACATTAAAATATTAAGTTATATTGTAGCGATATTACATTTTAAATAGTAATACGCTAGAATTGATATCACTCACTAAATTAAGTGAGGGTTTATGATAATTGTTAGTTTGAAAATGTGACTTCAGAAGCGAAAAAATTACACTATAAGTTTATCGATGCTATTTTTAAATAAAAGATATTTGGATGAAAAAACACTTTGACAGTTTCAACACTTGTAAAATACTGTAAAAACTAAATTTTTTCCTAGACAATTAAAGAATTAATAGCCGTAAACGAAAATGTCTAGATTCTAATACTAAACATTCATTTTTTTGCAGTTTATTTACTCAATGAAACAGTCGAAATATTTTATAAGTGTCCCAGTGAACACGTTTTATAACGGCAATATAACATGGAAGTTACATGTAATGTAACGTTGTTATTCTTGTGATAAGTAGATGCTATATAACATGTAAATAACCTGTTCTGTAACATTTGTTATACGCAAGTAATAAAACTGTTATACATCGTTTTAGCGTTACAGTCATGTAACAAAAATTGTATAATCGTAACATAACACGCCCCTTATCAATGTTATTACGGAACGATGCGTCGTAGTTGACTCACAAATCAGACATCACTATAACATCCTGAATGAGAGATCTATTTGATATTTAAAAAAATTATCATAAAGATAATGTTTTTAAAAATAACGGTTTGTCTACAATTATTGCGCACAAAAAATGCACAAAATCTAAATTCATCATGTACTGAACAAAAACAGGATAATAAATGTATTATTCAATTTTTCTTAGAATTTTGATCTATATATTAGTTAACCATTTAATTAATCATTTAAACGCTTTAAAGTATTAGTGCTAAATAGATCGCAATTTCCATCAAATTATTAAGGTTATGGAAAAAGATATTTAAAAATGAAATTAATAAGTAAATAAATTAATGCTATTTATTTTTAATATTTTGCAAAATTTAATTGCTTTTATAAAAAATAATATAATTGCGTCAGTTTATAACATATAGGTATATGTAGACAATAACAAATACCCATATTGATGAATCAAATTGGCGTAGCAAATAGAGTACAAGGTTCGTCATCCTAAGGTCCCGGGTTCAAACCTACCAGCGGCAAGTAAGAATAAAATAAAATAACATAATTTAAATTTATTTAATTAATAAAAATGTATCCTAAATTTAGTATGTGCTGTGGATAAAAATAATTAAAAAAAATGAAATTTTTATTTTATTTTATTTTTCTTTGTAACTGTTGTGTGGCGGTTAGATAACATGTTATATAACATGTTATATTGCTGAGTCGGAAATTGTAACTTACATGTAAGTTACGTGTAATTTCAGAGTAACGTAACCTGTTATATTCGGTTACATTGCTGTTACATTGCTACTATATTACTGTATTCACTGGGTGTGTTAAAACTATCTAGTAAAAATATTTCTTTATT
The DNA here is from genome assembly GCF_013373865.1 of Monomorium pharaonis. Lineage (NCBI taxonomy): Eukaryota > Metazoa > Arthropoda > Insecta > Hymenoptera > Formicidae > Monomorium > Monomorium pharaonis. Next base: position 35,293,088 of record NC_050467.1, on the reverse strand, counting down.
TAGATATTTTTATTTGAAAATGGTGTAGAATTTTTAGTGTAAATTTCTCGTCTTTGAGATCATATTTTTTATAAATGTCAAATGAATATCCAGAACCTTAAATTTCGCAATATTACAAAAATACTACGTAAATATTACAGTAATACATTCGTGATATATCACCATTATATTACTGTGATTTATTTCGGTAGACATTTTAATATTGTAGTAAAATTTCGGTAATATTTCTGCAATATTTATACGATATTTCACTGTAATATTGTAATAGGAGAACAATATTTCTGTGATATTACTGTAATATTCGTGCTATGTGGGTATATATAATATAGACAAGTATTATATTTAATTATATTAAACTAAGTAATGTTAAATAAAAATAATATATAATGTATTTACATTTTTCAGCATTTTTCAACAAGAAGACAAATATCAAACATAAAGTGGAATCAATATGTTCAGCATCGAATACATAGTGTATTTGTTTTGCTTCTTACAAATTTGGTAGAGAAGGCCAGATCTGTAATACATAATTCTTACCTGGATGGAATACCTTTCCTATGGACATCGTCGTATATCCATTATTCTTTAAGTGTTCTGGCAACGTGGTGTAATTGCCTACTGTGTCGCGCCAATAGCTATAAAAATCGTAAAGCCGAAGTGTGTCTGGTCTTCGGCCCGTTAAAAAGGAATTCCTGCTGGGTGCGCATAACGCTTGCTGTAAATCATTCATTTTACAATACTCAGATAAAACAACACAGATCATGGTTAAAGTAGCATTAAAATAACTAAAAAATTATAACTTAAAACGTAAATTTTTATAATTTTAGAGTCACTTTGACGCTTTTTCCTGGTGGAAAAATTTTAATTGATACAAAGTTCGTCCCTTAGATACAATTTCGTTAAATTATAAGTTTATTTAGAATATTTTAACTAGTGATCAAAATTTCCTCAAAAATTTATCAGTTTCAATAAAATGTTGGTCAAAGTTCAATGCAGAGTATTCAGTAGTGTAGTAATGGGAGGAGAGAATGGTCCGCCTACACCGTCTTAGCAAGGGCGTATTTAACAGTACAGTATTTCCGGTAGTTATGCACAATAAGGATGACCTTACCGATTTCAATGACCTTGATATATGTTGTTAGAGTCATTACTCTGAACAACTTTCTCCTATACATCTTACTGCCGCTCGGCCTTAGTTTTCGAGTTATAACACTTATTAACAAAAACTTATTAACAAAAAAGTTTAATAAATACAATATGATAAACGCTGTGGCCACACACACACACACACACACACACACACACACACACACACACACACACACACACACACAAGGAGGGGGGGCAAGGCGAAAGGTTCCCTTCATGCACCCATCCCGTCGGTAGAAGTGCCCTGGGTAGAAGTACGCTAAAAAGTACGGTGCATATATATAAACAATCCAATTATATGGTATAGAGAAGGGAATGGTTCAACGACACACAGTACAATTGGATACGTTGCAATTACACACCGTACTATTAGACACGTAAAGTTGCACGCCGTTTGATTGCACACGTTGCATTTGCGCGCAGTTCTTTTCGCACAGTTCTTTTGCGCACAGTTAAGCGGGATCAGGAGTTGTTCAATGACACATAGTACAATTAGACAAGAACTGTGTGCAAATGAACTATGCGCAAAAGAACTGTGTGCAAACAAACTTTGTGCAAAAGATCTGCGCGCAAATGCACTGTATTTAATGTAACAAATGTTTAGTTAACAAAAATATGTATTGTGTCCAAAAGCAACTGTGCGCGAATGCAAAGTGTCCAATTGTACTGTGTGTCATTGAACAACTCCCGATTCCGCTTGACTGTGCGCAAAAGAACTGTGCGCAAATGCAACATCTGCAATCAAACGGTGTGCAACTTTATGTGTCCAATAGTACGGTGTGTAATTGCAACGTGTCCAATTGTACTGTGCGCAAATGAAAGCTTCTCTATAGAGAACACGGGGGGAGAGGCTCCGCGAAAACATTAGAAACGAACAGCGTGGATCTTGTTTGGCGTGGAAAGTCGCAAACCCGTGCGGTACTGTACAAGCGTACTATACTATAAAACCTCTTAGACAGCACAAAGACGTCTAAAAGACGATTAAAAGATGACAAATTTTTGTCATGGACATTTTTTAGGTAGACTCTACCAGGTAGAGCTTATAGTCGACAAAAAGATAACTAAAAGATCACTTATGTCTCACGAAAAATCATCTTATAGTGGATGACTAAAAGACGTCTGATATTAGATATTTTTTAGGGCTTCGACAGATTACTGCGATTTTGTGACGCGCGATATCCAATGAGAGCTGTTTTTTTTTGAAAAAGCAGAGCTCTCATTGGATATCGTGCATCGCAAAATCGCGCTGGTCTACCGGAATTCTTAGTCGTCTTAGCGATAGTGAAAATACGGCCATTCGAAGTGGCGTGACATCTACCTTCTTATAAGAATGGATTTTTCGCTCGATAAGTGAACTCTTCATTCGACTGGAGTGAAGTGAACGATTCATTTTTCTTGTAGCAAATCGTTCACTCAATTAAAATAATTAAATCATAAAAGTAGTGTATGACCACATAGGTTTGCGACTTTCCATGCCAAACAAGATCCACGCTGTTCGTGTCCAATATTTTTGCATTAACCAAATATAGTGACGTAAAATTGGTTGGGTTAGAGTTACGAAAAATTACAGGGAGGGAGTCCCTCTCACGCCCACGCGTTCTCTATACCATATAACTTCACGACTTTTTACAAATTTCATTCTATATTAATCAAAAAACAATGGTACATTTTTAAATTTTCCCGTGGGAAAAAATTATACAAAAATTAATGCACAAAAAATTGCATATTTTTGTGCATGAATTTCTACAGTTTTTACAGATTTTTGTACAAAGTTTTCGCTTTCAGAATTTTTCTGCAAAGTATTTTGCAGAATTTTATGTAATGTTTTTTGCCTTTAGAAAAAATTAGAAAATTTTGTATAAAAATCTGTAAAAGCTGCAGAAATTCATGCACAAAAATATGCAATTTTTTGTGTAGTAATTTTTGCATAACTTTTTCTTACGGGTTTTTTACCCTTTTTTATACTTCCCCCCTGCTCACAGAGCAAAGCAGAGGGGCAAAACCTCTCCACCTGCACCCCGCCAACGCGTTTTTTGCACCCTATTCTCCTCTCTGTTTCAAAACTAATAAAATTAAAGCAAGAAATTAAAAAAAACTTTTATGTATAACTCGGAAACTAAGGCCGAGTGGCGGTAACATGTATAGGGAAAAGTTGTTCAGAATAATGACCCTGACAACATATACCAAGATTATTGAAATCGGCCTTATTGTACATAATTACCATTTCTTTCCCAAACAGCACAAAATACTAAAAGACAATGAGAAGACATCTTTTTTAAGTTGTCTTTTCGGTAAGACTAAAAGATGATGACTATAAGACATCTTTTATAGTACTGTCGAAAAGACAATTTAAAAGAGACATTTTTTCGTCGACTTTTTATAGTTGTCGGCAAAGTAAAAAGTGTACTAAAACTTATCTTTTCGTCCAGTCGAAAGCAACACGCTACGTGCGTACTTGCTCATCAGTTAGTGCGCGGCGCCGCTGATAAGCAGCTTAACTTTCTCGGGGGCAAAATGCAGCCAACGCGCTACATAAAGACCACCCGCAGCGTCATTAAGGCAAGCAAAAATTAGCTTCCTTCATTGCGAGAGTTAAACTGCCTATCCATTTCGATTGGCAGTATTTTTATTCTCTCTCTCTCTCTCTCTCTCTCTCTCTCTCTCTCTCTCTCTCTCTCTCTCTCTTTCTCTCTCTTTCTTTCTTTCTCATTGTATCCAACACATGTAATTTACAATGAAAATTGCATTTATTTTAATGAGCTACAATGAATCGTGCTGAATTATTTTTTCCGAAACTGAATACATAATTAAATTTCATCAAAAATACTTTAATATATTCAGATTTAAAATTAATATTTACTGAAATATTAATGAAATAATAATAAAATGGGTAAGTTGAGAAAGATTTTCAAATACATTTCATCAAAAATTTTATTACATTTCATTACATTTCATTACCCAGCAAACACAAAGTTACGTATAACGTGCTTGTTAGTTGTAATTTCCCACTCAATAATATAATTGCAATATAACACGTGTTATATTACAATTACATTGTTGAGTGGGAAATTACAACTAACAGGTACGTTACATGTAACTTCGTGTTTGATGGGTATATTTTCAGTAAAATATTTCCATCAGGATACCCAGATAACCAAGCGTGATGTAATATTTGGAGCAAAACTGCATTGCATGTGTTGTTATAGATTTGCTATACATTTGTTAACATCAAAATAAAACACATAACGAATTCAGCAATATGATTACTTATTCATGCAATCGGTTGACGACATTTAAAAAAGGAAACGATCAGCAATAATGATACATTATATTGTTTGCGATATAAGATGAGCAACATGACAACAACAAATGATTGATAACAAATTGATGCTGAAAATAGAAATCATATGAGTTCAACCTAACAGACATAATGTTTTGTTTCACCTTATTCCGAGTTTGTCTAAATTAGTTCCCAACAAACACAAAGTTACATATAACGTGCTTGTTAGTTGTAATTTCTCACTCACCCAGGTAGCAAGCTCACGTCATTTTGACGTCCCAAAATGGTCATTTACTGACTATTCTTGACGTCACGAAATGACGCCCTTATGACGTTAAAATGACGGTCGAATGTCACAAATTCCTGACGTCATGAAATGTACCGTATTTTGACGTGAACAATATGTTGTCAAAAAGATCTCTAAAAGATATCCTGTTTTTGAAAATGATAACATAAAGAGACTTCTAAAAGATAACATATAATGTCAGAATGTTAACCAATGCGTCGTTTTTTGAGAACAGAAAGATATCATGAAACTAATATCTAAAAGATTTCTTAAATTGGATATCTTTAAAATGGAACTAGAGATAACAAAATAAAATTAAAAAAAAAAATTTTTTTTTATTATTCTTATCAACAGTACGTACTAAATTTGGGGCAAATTTTTATTAATTAATTAAATTTAAATTATATTATTTTATTTTATTCTTACTTGCCGCTGGTAGGTTTTGAACCCGGGACCTTAGGATTACAAACCTTGTACTCTATCTGCTACGCCAGTTTGAATCATCGATATGGGTACTTGTTATTGTCTACATATACCTATATGTTATAAACTGTCGCAATTATATTATTTTTTATAAAAGCAATTAAATTTTGCAAAACATATTAAAAATAAATAGCATTAACTTATTTACTTATTAATTTCATTGTTAAATTTAACTTTTTCCATAACCTTAATAATTTGATGGAAATTGCGATCTATTTAGCACTAATACTTTGAAGCGTTCAAATGGTTAATTTGGCCATTTTGACATCATTTCCAAGATATCTAAATGTTTTCTTAAAAAAGTTCTCTTAAAGTTGAATATAATATGCTTATATAATATGCTTATGCCTTACGCCTTCCCATACAGCACAAAAGCTTGCAGCAACATTGCTGCAACGTTGCAACATTGCATATTGCGATGTAATGTTTCAGAGATATTGCAAAGACATTATTTTACAATATTACTTCAGCAATGATGCAGCAACATTTTAAAATATTATTAAAATAGTGAAAATAGATAAAATTAATATTCAATACATAATATTGAATAAATATATTACAGTAACTTTTCAAAAATAATATAAAAGTGATCGTTCTATATTATTTAAAATTTTTCATCTATAGAGATACATGCATTCTAGAGTAGTTTTAATTTGTGTGTAAAACTATTATTATGTAGATTTGTGTATAACAGAGTACAAGGTTATTCAAAATTATTTTAAATAACTGTATTTTTTAATTTAACAAATACAGAGTGATTATAGTGACATCAACCAAACGATCATCCGATCAATTCATTCAGTTTTAAATAACTATTTTAAATTTAACAACAGAGTGATTACGTCAACCAAAAGATAAATTTTGTAAGTTTTGTCTCTCTCATCTTATAATGTACTTATATAAGATAAAAAACAAAACTTGCAAAGTTTATCTTTTGGTCGAAGTTTCACTAATCACTCTGTATTTGTTAAATTCAAAATAGTTATTTAAAATCAAATGAATTATTTTGAATAATCTTTTTCTGAATAATATTGCATACATATTTTACTGCAATATTGCTACAATATTACGTAACAATATTTCTAAAAGTGGACATTTTACCATTGCTGCAATCTTGCAGCAACCTTGCAGCAACATTTCACAACGTTTATGCAATATTGTAATCTTGCGTTGAAATGTTGCCACAATGTTGCTGCAATCTTTCTGTGCTGTATGGGTTAAATCTCATTATATAGACACCGCTTTAGACCGTGTCTAAAATACGTCTTAATGACGTCTTTATGTCCCGATTTTGGATGCGTGTTGTCTGGGAAAATAATCGTCAGATCATGACTGAAATATAACTTCGAAATGACGTCATCATGACGTCAATTTTAGGTCATGTAAAAAAATGGTCATTTTGACGACATATTACCAGATATGACCATTTTGGGACGTCAAAATAACGTGGGCTTGCTACCTGGGCAATAATATAATTGTAATATAACACACGTGTTATATTACATATATGATGGTGTAGTCTAGCGAACAAGCAACTTTTTTTTGGTATGCCTATGTAATAGCGTTAAAACGTCATATTTTCATTAAATTCTCATTAAAATGTCATCCGTTTTTAGTAAACTAGATGCGTACTTCGCGCGCGCTATTTAGTTTTACTTTTTACTTTATAAAAATAAATTGCAATAATAATCATCTATACAAATTACAATTCGCTAACTCCGCGATAACAGCTGTTTACAAAGTTAGCACTACAAGAGAACCAATTAATGTCGCGGAAAAGCGGTAACAACATTTCGATAAATTTGATTCCTTTCTTTTCCAGAAGTGGATGAACAATAAATAATAATTATAATCTTTCCAGCGAAATATAATTTCGTTGCACATTCATTAAAATTTCATTAAATTTAATAAAACGTCAAGTTCATTTATTCAAATTTTTCTACCAGGATTTTGAAATTATAATGACATAATTTATAAGTAAAATAAATCTGAACGAAAAAGAATAAAACGCTCAAAAGTCGCAATTTAAGATTATTCCGCGAGGAACAAAAACCTGTGCAAATGCTTCGGTGAAAACAATGCCGTCCTCCGCCAGGGCGTCTATATTTGGAGTATATGCGTTGGCGTCGCCGTAGCATCCTAAAGTGGTCCTCAGATCGTCTACGATAATTAACAGAATGTTCGGACGCGCGGCGACAATGACATTTACACATATCAGCATAATCGCAATAAAATTAAAACGAATAAAAAAAAACATTTTGAGACTGCCGGTTATAGCTTGTAGGAAAAAAATGCACTTAAAAAAATGCAGTGTCGAGTATTAGAAAAGCTATTTTCGTTCTCCTCGTATGCGCTGTTTATTCGGAACTCGGCATCATTCCTGTAAAAATCAAAAACTTCTTCATCGTGTTATTGTCTTCATCGCGACATTTAATTTAATTTAATTAATTTAATTAATTAATTAGATTAGGTTTAGTAATTAAATTAGAGTAATTTTATTTAATGATAATATTGAATATAATATATTAAATAAATAATAATTTATTGTAAATTAATATCATAATTTATCGTATGGAGAGTGATTCCGAAAAATAGCGACAAATTTTAAACGAATTATGGATTTGATTAAATTAAAAGTGTGTATATGTACTCGGTAACTTTAAAAATCAATAATTAATTCTTATAAAGTACATAATATAAAAAATGGTACTTTAGTGTTACAAATTTGGGTACTCGAACTGTCGAGTTCAACTTTTTTATCTACTTAAAATAGTTAAAAAATCCATAAATATTCACACACTTTATGTATACACACATAAATATGAACACACATTCTAGTTTCTAAAACAAATATCTGTACTTAATTTTAGAAGAAAATGTAATTACTTATTACGTAATTAATATATAATTGAATTATAGTAAAGATTAATTATAAATTGGTAAAAGAGATTGTTTAATTTAAAAAAATTGTAACTTTTCATAATAAATTACTATAATTAAATACGTATACAAAATAATTAAGATTAGATACGGAAGTTTAAAAAAAATACAAGAACTCAAATTTCTTTAAAAAATGTAATTATAATAGCAAATAAAAATAAGTAATTTTTAATAACAAGCAAATAGAAATAATTAAATAATATTTAAAAAATAATCGTTTTTAAATATTTTAGTAACAATAACGTTCTTCCCTAAAAGACTCAGGCCCGGTCTACAATCCCAGTGAACACAGTAATATAGCAGCAGTGTAACAGCAATGTAACCGAATATAACAGGTTACGTTACTCTGAAATTACACGTAACTTACATGTAAGTTACAATTTCCGACTCAGCAATATAACATGTTATAATTACATGTTATCTAACCGTTACACAACAGTTACAAAGAAAAATAAAATAAAAATTTCATTTTTTTGAAATTATTTTTATCAACAGCACATACTACATTTAGAATAAATTTTTATTAATTAATTAAATTTAAATTATGTTATTTTTTATTTTATTCTTACTTGCCGCTGCTAGGTTTGAACCCGGGACCTTAGGATTACGAACCTTGTACTCTACCTGCTACGCCAATTTGACTCATCGATATGGGTACTTGTTATTGTCTACATATACCTATATGTACTCTGACGCGACTATATTATTTTTTATAAAAGCAATTAAATTTTGCAAAACATATTAAAAATAAATAGTATTAATTTATTTACTTATTAATTTTATTGTTAAATTCATCTTTTTCCATAACCTTAATAATTTGATGGAAATTGCGATCCATTTAGCATTAATCTTTGAAGCGTTTAAATGATTAATTAGATGGTTAACTATATAGATCATAATTCTAAAAAAAATTGAATAGTATACATTTATTATTCTGTTTTTGTTCAGCACATGATGAATTTAGATTTTGTGCATTTTTTGTGCGCAATAATTGTAGACAAACCGTTATTTTTGAAAACATCTTTATAATAATTTTTTTTATTATGAAATAGATCTGTCATTCAGGATGTTACAATGGTGTCTGATTTCTAAGTCAACTACGACGCATCGTTCCGTAATAACATTGATACGAACGTGTTATGTTACGATTATACAATTTTTGTTGAATAACTGTAACGCCAAAACGATGTATAACAGCTAGATTACTTGCGTATAACAAATATTATGTAACAGGTTATTTCCATGTCATATAGCACTTACATATCACAAGAATAACAATGTTAAATTACATGTAACTTCCATGTTATATTGCCGCTATAAAATGTGTTCACTGGGATAAGTCGTTAGTCGTTGGTCGTAAGAAATTTAATCAATCACAGTTGATCTTAGAGAAGAATAACCGAACATAATTGGTTAAATTTCTTACCACCAACGACCAACGATTTATTGTAGACCGGGCTTCAATATTCTTGCTTGCAATACAATTCAACGCTTTCAATTCTGGAACGCAATTCTTTATTTGCCTACTGACGACTGTCGGTATCGGTCGTTAACGATGATTATCGGTTACACGACCGACAGGAACGATGTGACTGATCTATTCTCCACACGGGCACTATCGACAATCGTCGGTGCAACCGATGGATCGTCAGTTGACATCACAAATGGTTGAGGGACACTCACGAACAAAAGTTAAGGAATACGGAAATTTTACCAATCGCGTGACAAGTCCACGAGAAAGTCTGCTTTGCGCGCAATTTTAAAATTTTATAAAGAACACACACCGTGTTTTGTGAACGTAACTGAATTCATGTGCATTTGTTTTAAATGAAATAAGTGTTGTGAAAATATGACCGGTATCGTAGGACAATCGTTTGGGTATGTATATATTTCCTAAATACTATTCAATCTACTATTTAAATATTAAGAATAATAAACACTATTCAATAAGCTAACAAATTTGTGTTATTTAATGTCATACGTTGTTAATGTATCAGGTAATGTAGCACAGTAACAGTAATCTTATAAAAGAAAAAAGATGTACCGTTGATTGCCTGTATACAATCGCGTAATTTTTTTTAAATGTAAACAAAAAAGTAACACAGATATATTTATATATCTATATATATCTAAATAAATATATCTGTACATTTCTAATTTCCTCCTGCTACAATCCCGCTAAAACTTTTGCACCAAGATTTTTGCTCGATAATCTAGTCACATTATACATCACTGCTTTATTGCTGTTCTCGATGCGCATGAGCGAAAAACCCGGTCCGCATCTTATCACTGGTTATAGCTCAGTAAACACTAAATATTTCTGAATTATTCCCTTTGTATTCCAAAAGTTCCGTATATCTCGGAATAATAAAAAAATGTTTATAGAATCTTCAATAATCGTGAAATATTCAGAATATTCTATAAACACTACTTGTATGTGCAATAAGAAATATTCTGTGTACATTTTGGTATATGTATAGAATATTCATAAACTATTCCATAAAATATTAATGGAACGTTTTTAGATCAATCTGAAGTCAGTTCTACAATGAGCTATTAGTTGTTATACAGTCGCGCGACCGCTTGTCATATCGAAAAACTACAAGTGGATTGGCTACCTATTTCTTTACATAGAGTTGTTTTAAAAATATTTCAAATTATTACGAAGGTAATATAATTGAATTTGCTTTTATTTTAAGTAATAATGTTTTCCTTTCATATGTTACGCGGTTTTCATTTAATAGCTATATTATATAATATATCTGTAGAAAAATAAATATTTAAGTAATTTCTAAAATTATTTTTAAAACCCAACATTTTTTAAGAAATAATTATACTGTATAAATCTATATACATAAATACTGTATTATTCAAAATAAGTAGTGGAATATACGTGGAATATTTTCTAAATGTTTTTATGTACATCCTAAAAATATTCCTAAAACATTCAAAACAGATAGAATATTTTGCGCTTATTTGAACATTCACTATATATTCTGTATATATTCCGGGATGTTCTGGAATATTCTTAAAATGTTAATTTTGGATTTTAGGAATATTTTATGAATATTCCACCTATATCTAGCATTTACTGGGAGGTTGCGTCTTAGACTATATACTACTGGATCGCGCATTGCCTAGGAAAACTGTTGCCGTGTAAAGAGAAAGAAACAGCGCTATAGTGACATAAGGAAGGTTTGTTCTTGGTAGCTGCACTGCTGTACTGGTGCAATAAGTTAGAATGAGAAAAAATATATTTGTCTTATTCTAACTTGTTGCACTAGTTCAGTAGTACAGACACAAAGAACAGACCTATAATATATACATTGAAGCAGCGGGCGTTCGTGCTAACTCCTGTCCCAACAGATAAACTGTAACATTTTATGTAAATTATCGATAAAGCTTCGAAAAACGTATTAGACTGAAATGAAATATATGACACTTTATCTGATAGATATCTATCGATATCGAGGTTATTTCTATTGCATTGACTGCATTTAAATGTCCACAGTTATTAGCAAGAGAATATGTCAAAATGTGGCAACGCAGCACTTGGCAATGTTTACTCCACCAGTGGAGCATTGTTTCTTTGTCATGCGCGTAAGAAGGCACTATCTGTCTCTTTCCCGTTACTCGGCAACAGTCTGTACAAGAATCATGCGCGGTCCAATAGTATATGGTCTAAGGATTGCGTACGATCTTCGAAGTCAAGCAACATCGACGGTGGTTCACAATTGGAAAAGTGACCGTTTTTCTGATTGTAGAAGTTAAGCAATGCCAGATGCGACTATGGTGTGGTGGGGATAACGATGCTTGTTGAGAAACAACATAAATTTAATTTTTTTCTTACATTATAATTATGTTATTTCAACATTTTCACAATGTTATTGTAATTATTGCGAATATTGCGTAACATTTTCGCAAAGTTAAAAAAATATAAATGCAATATTATTTATAACATTGCATAACAACATTACAAATGTTATTTCAACATTACCAAAATTAATAGTTCAACATCCAAATTAAAGCCAAAGTTTATTCATGATGTATACAACGTTTTGGAAACTTACTACATGTTAATGAAAAACGTTATAATAACGTTGGGCAGCAATGATTTTTTGCTTACTAGATTGTCATTAATATCTCTATATTAACATTGCCCCGATGAAAATGTAAAATCGGAGCGTAAGTCGGATGTAAAGAAAGAAATAGAAGCGTTAACAAACCTTCTACGAAGCGTGAATTGAAACAATGAAATGTAAAAGAAGTGTTAACGCTTCCTTTTATATTCAATTACGCTTCGTAGAAGGTTTGTTAACGCTTCTATTATACTCTCCCTTTACATTCAACTTACGCCCTTACTCTCCCTTTACCTCCGACTTACGCTCCGATTTTACATTTTCACCAGGGTGTCTTACTAACCTTTACATTTCCTGTCACAACATGTACACTCAAACAAAATAAAATATACAAAATAGTTACAAATTTCTTTTATAAGACGCTTGTACATATATGTTACTATAAAACGAAACGAACTAATGCCATTATTGTAAAACAAATTGTCAAACTAACCGCGAAACTCAATTTCGGAAACATTTGAGTACATACCCTTCACACTACTGAAATATATGACGTCTGTTCTTTTTCGCTGCACTGTTGCAATAAGTTAAGGTTTGTTTTTTATTCCTGCACTGACTGCACTAGTTCAAAAAGTGTACATTAAAGCATTCGTTAAAGCCATCACACAATGCCAGGCAACAGGCAATAGGAACAGGAAATAGAGAAAGAGAGAAGAAGATTCTTTCTTTCTTTCTCTCTTTCATTATTTCTATTCTTGTTGCCTGGTATTGTATTTCGGCCCTTATTCCAGAACTAGTGCAACCAATAGGGCCGCTACACAGACTTCTGCATAGCGCATAGTGCATGACGCATAAGAGAATTAATCAATCAGAGTCGTCTATTTCCCTCCCCAGGATAGAAATAAAGACCTCTGATTGGTTAATTCTCTTATGCATTATGTATTTTGTATTATGCAGAAGTCTTTGCGGCGGCCTATATCATTCGTTATTTTAGTGCAGGAAAACTTATAGCGTTTTTGACCGGCCTGGGTTAATCGCTCTGGGAGCGATTAATGACGTTATAAGACCAATCACTGCCATTCTTTTGAAGAAGGGAATAACTGTGATTGGTCAGTTCTAGGGGAAAAGAATCTGAGACGGGTTAACCCAGCAGCCATTATACCTAATAAGCACAAAAACATAGGAGTGGTTCAATGACACACATTACAATTGGACACGTTGTAATTGCATACTATGCTATTGGACACATAAAGTTGCACATCGTTCGATTAGACACGTTGCATTTGCGCACAGTTGCTTTTGGACACAATACATATTTTTGTAAAGGTTTTAACACACACACGCACACATGCATGTGAAATTAGTAATTATTACCCAGCAAACACAAAGTTACATGTAACGTGCTTGTTAGTTGTAATTTCCCACTCAACAATGTAATTGTAATATAACACGTGTGTGGCTCTCCTAGTTTTGACTAATTACGTACTCGATTCAGCCGGTTACGGTCGTCCAATTCAACAAAATCTTACTGCCCAGATAGGAAAATTGCAAAATAAATGCACAATTAATTATTGCATCTTTTATTTACCTCAATTTTGCAATAATTGTTGCAAGTGAGACTACAAAACGCATATATGTTTTGATGAAAACAAATTTGAAAATTACTTTGCGTAAATATTACGACATTGAATTAAAAAATAAATTTTGAATTTATTTACGTAATTATTACATTATATTGAGAAATGATTTTCGAATCTTATTGCGTAATTATCACGACATTGTATTAGGAAATAAATTTTGAATTTTATTGTCTATATAAGTATTGCGACATTATATTAAAAAATAAATTTTCAATTTACTGACGTAATTATTATGACATTGTATTGAGAAATACATTTTCAATTTATTTGCGTAATTACTATACGCAGAGAGAATTTTCTTTTAAAATTTACCTTCAAAATCTGGTAATTGTGGGATAATGTAAATTTTACTATACTTTTAGTCAATTTTACTAAAAAGTATAGTAAAATTCCTCGAGGTCACACATTATCTCATAATTATTTGAGTTTAAAGATAAATTTTATAAAAAAATTCTCTCCGTGTAATATTGTATTAAGAAATAAATTTTAAATATTATATTTATTATTAATATCTATTATATTATATTAATATTTATTTTTATAACAGCACCGAATAATGTTTGCACAACAGTTATCAAATGAAACATAATTTTAATAACGGTTATAAAATGTACATAATTTACCTGCTGAATAATAAAAGCACCCAAAATTGGTCCGCGTGTGCACAAGTAAATAATCGCAGCTAAATTTACAATGTCACTCGTTTATGCTTGTTTAAGAGATTTACCAAAGAGAACGAATTGAAAATCAAAGAAAATACTAACAATAAGCTAAAAATAGTGGCTGTATGCTGAACGTCGAATGCACACAGAGTTCGTAAAGGAGAGCCTCACTCTTCGATCTGTTGAGACTTGAGAGTGCTGAGTATCGGGCGAATTCGGGCGGGTTCGAGAAATAATCAAACACTAGATTTCTGCAGATTATATCGCAATAATTGTAAACTTCACATTTTGTCAATTTATTTACAAATAATACTAAAATAGTATGCATGTTTCTTTGTAAAATTTTCATTTAAGAATATTTAAGTAACAATTGTACAATTTGATATTGTAATAATTTCTACAATAATTACAAAATTAATTTTTGAAATATATTCAGCAATAATTATGCAGAGATGAGACTCACTAATATCACAATTATGCAAAGATGTATTTTAGGCATTGATTTTTTAAAAATTGCTACATGTTACATAAATTAAATTTAGAATTAATGATTTTAAAAAGTAGATTTACAATTATGACACAATATATCCTACATTACATTTATAGCGAATTCGGTTGCTTGCACTAGTACGCACTGAGTGCGCACTAAGGCTTGTTTACATACTTTACATCAGTATTCTTATATTTATAAGAATACATGTTCAAAAACTATTTAACCAAAAAAATAATTCTATGGATGTTGTACAGATCATTTTACTAGTTAAGAAGTATTTTAAGAAGAATTTAAGATGATTCTTAAATATAAAAATTGACTATAAACAAGCCTTAATATACACTCAATGCGCACTAGTGCAAGCAACCGAATTCGCTATTAGAAACTTAAAATGTTGCTAAAATTTTTCTGCATGCTTTTCTATCTGGGTGTTACGTCTTACTAAAATGTGTGTATCACAGGCCAATTGTAATTAATTACAAACTTATAAATTTATTATAATCCAGATAGCCAAATGTCTTGATGTTGCAGTTATGTTGCTAACAATCGTGCAGTAACTAATTTAGACAAACTCGGAATAAGGTGAGACAGAATTATGTTTGTTAGGTTGAACTCATATGAATTCTATTTTTAACAATGGCAAGTTAATAGCAACATGTCAGGTTCAATTTGTTATCAATCGTTGTTGCCATATTGCTGTTATATCGTAAACAATGTAATGTATCATTATTGCTGACAGATTTCTTTTTTAAATGTCCTCAATTAATTACATGTATAAGTAATCATGTTGCTAAATTGTAATGTGTTTTATTTTGATGTTTACAAATGTACATACCAAATATCTATAACAACACATATATGCAATGCATTTTAGTTTGCTCTAATGGTATATCCACACAAACTTGCGTAAGCGCATAAGCATATACACTGGTGCAAAAAAAAAAACAAAACAAAATTTTTGACCGATTTTTAGGCAATTTTCAAAGTGATGCAACTTTGCGAAAAATCATCCAAATTACATGTACTTTTTTTTAAATTAAAGGGCAAAAATTCTACTTTGAGAATCCCTACGCAAAAGTTTGATTTGTTGAGTGCGAACCTTTTGTATCGCATGAAAACCAAACATGTATTTTTTAATTGAAAAAAGTAAAAGTTTGTTATCATTTTGCACAAGTTTCTCGTTAAAATCTTGCTAATATTAATTCAGATTCTTAAAGTTCATTCCTTTCTAAGCAATTTAAAAAAAAATACATGTTGATACGATGTTTTTTGTTGATTGCACGCGAGTTTGAAATTTGCACTGCATTTTAAGGTATTTTAGCAAATAAATACGGTATTTTTTGAATATCATGAATTTTGAGTATCAATATGATATTGCACATTGATTTTATTCGTGTTGAACTCAATCATACTGCTGTCATCAAAGTGACCCGATCTACACTACGTGGAGAATGACGATCGGATTTTGTACATCATGTGGCCCCAAAAGGCTGATTTTTTAAAATAAAATTTAAACTTTTATTTTTTATGTATGAGTATGTGTATATGTATGTTTACGTGTATGTGTGGGTTTATAAGTATAGATGAATGTGATCTTCTGTTGACTTCAGTAAAATTGGTGCGTTAGCTCCGTTATATTCAAATCAGTAAGTACAAATTTCCACCGATGAATTTCAGAGCAACATGATGTATAAAATCCGATCGTCATTCTCCACGTAGTGTAGATCGGGTCACTTTGATGACAGGCCACCAAACACCAAGTTACATGTAACGTACCTGTTAGTTGTAATTTCCCACTCAACAATGTAATTGTAATATAACATGTGTGTTATATTGCAATTATATTATTGAGTGGGAAATTACAACTAACAAGCACGTTACATGTAACTTTGTGTTTGCTGGGAGCGGTATGATTGAGTTCAACACGAATAAAATTAATGTGCAATATCATATTGATACTCAAAATTCATGATATTCAAAAAATATCGTATTTATTCGCTAAAATACCTTAAAATGCAGTGCAAATTTCAAACTCGCGTGCAATCAACAAAAAACATCGTATCGACATGTATTTTTTTTTTAAATTGCTTAGAAAAGAATGAACTTTAAGAATTATATTTAATATTAGCAAGATTTTAACGAGAAACTTGTGCAAAATGATAACAAACTTTTACTTTTTTCAATTAAAAAACACATGTTTGGTCATGCGATACAAAAGGTTTACACTTAACAAATCAAACTTTCGCGTAGGGATTCTCAAAGTAGAGTCTTTGCCCTTTAATTAAAAAAAAAGTACATGTAATTTGGATAATTTTTCGCAAAGTTGCATCACTTTGAAGATTGCCTAAAAATCGGTCAAAAATTTTGTTTCGTTTTTTTTTTGCGCCAGTGTACATAAGAAAATTGATTGGTCTACAAGCACTTACATAAGAAAATAGACCAATCGAATTCCTTATATGCATATGCTTATGCGTTTACACAAGTTTGTGTGGATATACCATAAATGCTGCTCTAAATGCGCTTAGTTATCTGGGGCTCGATTTTTGAATTCGCAAGAGAAACGTATTCGCAAATTCTGTTCTTGCAGAAAAGTTGGAACCTTATTGGCTATCGTATGGCTTTTAACTAATAAACTTGCAATTTTTCTGTTAGAGTGGGTATTTGCGCATACGTTTCTCTTGCGAATAAATTCAAGAATTGAGCCCCTGGAAAGTATTACACATTTTTCCTATTCTTAAACTATAAAATTTTGTTACATTTATTATTATATTAATCAGATGCACACATTAATCAATTATATACAAACGCTGTAAATAAAAATAAGTACAATAAAAATATTAATTATATTTTACAAATTTCTTGTATTTTTTTTTACATTGTAACTTTTCACTATTTGTAATGTCCTTTAAATATAAATTTAAATATAGTTTCTGAAATACCTCAAAATTAAGAAATAAAAGTAATAAGTGTTTCAAAAATAATATTTTTATATTTAAAGAATTACAATCAAAGCAATATATTCCAAGATTTTAGCTATTTCAATAACATTTTGATAATACCTCAGAAATTTTGTAGATATTTTGAAAATACTTTTAACAACTTTCCTAGGTTTCGAGAATATTTTGTCATTTTAAAGCTCTTTTAACATTGTTGCAAACGTATTTCGTAACTTTTGTGAAATATTTCATTTTCTAATTGAAATATATCTGTGATATTTCTGAAAAAAATTCGGTATTGTATGAGATGTAATTCCCTAATGAATTTCTTCATTATACGCGCATATGATGGTGGAGGTCATACAATCGTATTTGAAACGATCGTGCAAATGGCAGTGAGTGCGGCGCTCGTGTTCCCGAACCGTTCCCGAGATCGCCGATGGTCGGTCAGTTCCGTCTGTCTCTTGCCGCTCCGCGCGTCCCGCGGAGAGTAGAGAGACCCAGCCGCCAAATCAGCTGATTATTGTTTTCGTTCCTCTGACATGGAATGGTGCGGATCATGGTGGCGCGACGCTAGCAGTGTATGTGCGTAGCATACAGCGTTTACCCGACCTGTAATGCAATGGTAACATATCCGTATTCATTTTTCTCACCAGTTTCTTCGTTTTCTAAACAGCCAAGCATTGTCTCCTTCCTTCTTTCCCTCTTTCTGCTTCACTTCCTCAACTTCTAAGTGCGCGAGCGCGTCTGTGCGTATATGTGTGTGTGTGTGTGTGTGTGTGTGTGTATGTGTGTATGCGCGCGTACACGCGCGCGCGCGAGCGTTTATGCGCGTGCGAGTGCGTACACGTACATTACAGTCGCGCTTCGTCCCGTCGTGCCAACAGCAGAAGCGAGGGCCCCGAAGGGGAAACGGACGCGCGGAGGGAAGGACGCGAGGGAGGAAGCGTAGTGAAGCCGTTCGTGTATACAGTCCGAAGTGTATGTGCGGAGGCGCGGCCGTTCTCCATTTCGTTGTCCGTCGGTCCGTGGTCGATCAGTTGGTCGCTCCCGCTCTGGGAGAAACCGCGACAGACAGACTCGCGAGGAGGAGGAGGAGGAGGAGGACCCGTTCGCGTGTGTTCCGCGCGCGCGATCGCGCGCTGTGACATCATCGTCATCATCGTCATAAGCTACCACTGTATCGTCAGTGTCGTCCGCTTGGCGCTCGTCAGCCTGTCAGTCGCTCGCTCGCTCGCTCGTTCGCCCGCTCGTTCGCGAGACTTGCCAGGACTTGTGGAATGACGCAGTAAACGGAGGAGACAGCAGCAACAACATAGAGGCGGTGATGCGCGCGCGGAGTGCAGTGGCGGGCTCTTCTCTTTCTTTCTCTCGACGTCTTTTCTCTCCTTCGTTTTCACCTTCCCCTCGCACGATGAAAAAACACAGTGAAGTTTCGCGGTGAAGTAAGTGTTGTTGTGTGTTCGCACTAATGAAATATTTAAAAAGCTCTCCTCTTTGTTCCCTTCATTTCCCCGATATCGATCAACTCGTTGCTCCCTCGACGGCAATAAGCGAGGCATTCCTTTGTTCCTCCCTACGACTTCTCTATCGTTTCTTTCCCTCTCTCGCCTCTTTCTTCAATTCCGCTCGTCGAACGACGATTTCGTGCGTTCTTTTACGCATCGCTTTTTTTAACGTGCTTGCATAAATGCTCATGCGCTCGTCCAAATCGGTCCGTCCGTCCGTCCGTCCGTCCGTTCGTCCGTTCGTTCGTTCGTTCGTTTGTTCGTTCGTTCGTTCATTCGTTTTTCAATTTAGTTGAAAAATGGTCTTGTTTACACCGCGATGATACGACGCAACCGCCCTTTCTCCCTCCTTCCAACCTTCCCTCGTTTTGTGACTTTCCCGTCGATCGTCCCTGAGCGCACGATCCGCGCACAGCTGTGCGCTGCGTTGTGCAACACAAGTTCTCTCTCTCTCTCTCTCTCTCTCTCTTTCTCTCCTCCCCTCTCGCTCCGTTATTATTCGCTCTCTGTGACGGCTGGCAAAATAGATTCCCCCCCCTTCTCGTTTCGTCTTGTTTCGTTTCTACTACCAGTTGTCAACATACTGCACTATTACTACCTACTGCGAAATAGGTTGATTAGTGGAACTGCCAGGTCGAGGGATTTTCTCTTATAATTTTGCAAAATTTTTAGGTTTTTATTATTAGACTTGTTCTTTCTCCACATTTCAGAATTGAACTACTTGCATTGTTCATCTTTTTATTTTCGCGCGTTGAGAGGAAAAAGAAAGAGATAAACTGTTTAAACTCGAGTCTGAAGTGTGAAAAAGAACAAATCTATTGTCACGGAAGACTTGGGAGAAAAATAAATAAAAAATTTTGTAGCGAAAAGTGCAGAGGAATTTTTTAAGAATGTATCGATTTATAATGTATTAATTTTTTATTATTATAAATTCGAGAAAATGTTACTAATAATATTACAATAAATTCTAAAAATTTAATAATAGGATAATTAAATAGAAATTAAAAGAAATTAAATAGAAATTAAACAATGGGATAATTAAAAGGTAGAGAGAGGAAGGCTAAAAAAGTACGGTGCGATTATAAAGACGCAAACAATGTAAAAACTTTTGTATCTTGTTAAACAAAGAAATCGACAAAATTGAACGTTTCGACTCTCTTTGGAGTCATCTTTCACGAATCGTATTATGATGTACAGAAATTTATAAAATTTATCCTCAGTGTGATAAGGTTCAGTTACTGAATCAGGTCATTGAATTTGAATTGAAGGATGTCACTCTGGATTCGGCAACTTCATGAAACTCAATCTTGTCGGACTAAAGATATATTTTATGGACTTTTGTAATATGAATTTGCTCAATGATTTCAAAAAGAATGATTTGATTTCTTTGTTTAATTAAATATGAAAGTTTCTACATTTTAGTTTGCACCTTTGTAAGGTGCTATACTCACATTAGCCTGCCTTTGTTATTGCATTTATTATAAATCTGTTCGAGTATTTTCCTTAAAAGTATTGAAAGCTACTCGTTAATGCTAATAGGTTTGTTTTTTATTCCTGCACTGCTGCACTGGTGCAATAAGTTAGAACAAGGCAAATATATTTTTTCTCATTCTAACTTGTTCCACTAGTGCAGCAGTGCAGGAATAAAAAACAAACTTAATGTTTCGCGAACGTTCACTTTATCAAGGCCTGAATTGACACTGAGTTGCTCCTTCGGATTCTCTTTATTATAGAACGATTATTCAACGTACAATTTATTGGGAAGCTTTATCCGATAGGAATCTATCGTCTGTCTTTATTTATTTCGAAAGAAAGATGAAGATGGACACATGTTTAAACTTACTGACAGGTAAGTTTACCAATAAACCATCGGCTCTAAGTATTTATAATCCGGCAACGTTGGGCTAATACACTACGCTTTCCCACTTTTCATGCGCGTTGAATAACAACGGCGACGACGATATGCGGCGATGTCCATGATTGAGCGCGTAAAATCATTGAGCGGTCACTGCAAACGGGTGGTGCACTTTGGACTACGCGCGAGTTCTTTGTCCTCCGCGCGCGCGATGATTATTTGCGAGAAACGGCACGACCGACACCCATCTCATCCCTGTGTGAATAATTTCTTCTCTCATCTCCCTCACCTGACGAATAAACGAGCGAACGCGCGCGTAGAGCGGGCTAAATTTGTATTCGTCGTGTCTGCAGCGCCGTTCGGTTCTGGTCTTCCGTTTACGACAGAAACAACAGACGCGTCTATCTCAAGCAGGAGCACGCTAGTCAACACAAGTGTGCTATCCTCCTATATTTTTCTGTTCGTCGGTCATTGATGTCGTGAATGGCTCACAATATACCGAGCCTCTTTGTTTCTTCAATGCGATGTTCTTAACCCTTTCATGTCCCTGGGAAATGAGGAACTAGTACAAATGAGATAAGCATGACTGTACAGGTTTTTCGAGTCCCTTATTATGAATATAAGATCAAATTGAAGATTTGACAAAGATATTGATACACTAATATCTGATAGACTGTAAAATTATATAAATATATATTTTGGCCTTTTTTTCTTTTGCTGACAGCCATATTTGACTCCCTTATTTTGAATTTTACAAATCTGATACTAGATTCGTAATAAGCGACCTTAAAAACATATAATTGCATATACTTCCACCTAAAAACTTTGAAAAATCAAGTTTTTTTAATTTTACCTTTTACAGTCGGTTATATTGAATCCGCCATTTTACATTTCACAAATTTGATGCCAGTTTGTAATCAGCTACTCCAAAACTCTAGAAACTTGCCTAAACTTTTTTCATATTGGAACTTGTTGATTCAACTAATTCAACTTTTTTCTGAAAATCTTAATTTCTTTAAAAATTTTATCTTTTATTTTTAAAAGTAAATATTTATTTTATAAATATTATAATTAACATAATTTTTAATTTTTTATTGATACTGACAGAAAAGGGTGCTTGATTCAAATAAATATTTATTTGAATAGTACTAATAAGAAAATTAATATTTATTTAAAACAAGTAATGCTTTCTATAATTTAGAAAATAGTATTTGTTTAAAATAAATATTATTAATTTTTTACAAAGCATGTTATTGGTACTATTCAAGTAAATATGTATTTAGTGATGTAACGAATATGCGATTTTAGATATTCGCGAATGCGAATGTAAATGCGAATATTGACTTGCACGAACCTGTCGGTTTGGTGCAGCCAGTTGGCCCGCGCGTGAGGGCCATCACACACGAAATGACATAAGCTGCATAAGCATAGCATAAGAGCTCTAGGGGTGTGTTCGAGGAGACGCTAATAGCGCTATCAGCATCAGTTTATCCTTGTTCTACTTTTAATGAGTAATGAAGATGGACTGATGTTGGTAGCGTTAATAGCGTCTCTTCGAACGCACCCTAGGCAAATAAGCATCTTATGTATATCAATATGGCGACTTTATGCTGGAAACTGATTGGTTCAACGGTCTTATGCTATGCTTATGCAGCTTATGTCATTTCGTGTGTGATGGTTCTAAGACTGTAGCGCTATAGTAGCAGTGTTTGCCGAAACGCAGTCATTGTTTACGTCGTTTACAATGTAAATCCTTAAGACTGGCCAACTGTAATAAAAGAAAATTGTTGAATTGTCTAGTTTTTTACATTATTTTATTTTTTTTTCCTCTAAAGAGATCAACTTTTACTAAAGTAATATTCGTCAAACATTCGCATATTTTCTGCAAATGCGAATGCGAATGCGAATACTTTGAAATCAGCAAATATTCGCGAATGCGAATGCGAATGCGAATATTCGTTACATCACTAATTTGAATCAAACATCCTTTTCTGTTAGTGTAGTCGAGACTCTCTTGAAAAACTTGAGCCAAAGAATATGTCAAAATATTAATATTTGAAAAAGTTATGATTTTTTAAAAGTGGGATACATATGTTCCGGAGGTATGAAAGGGTTAACATAGTATAAAATTCCAGAGATTGTTCGTATATTAAAAAGAGTAGTTAGTAAATTATGACTTTTAATTAGAAATTCTTTGTATATTAGATACGATCAGCATGAAAAACAACATAAATTTTTGTCGAAATTGAGATATTTAAAAGAAATGATCTGTTTCTCCTCTAGTCTGAATTCCTTAATACTTTAATTTTAATACCTAAAATAATACTCTAATACCCTAATTTTAATACCTTTTTTACTTTAATTTTATTTTAAATTAATTTATATGTGATCCTAGTGACCGAACGTGTTCTTATACCTGGACACTTACAGAAACTCATTATTTATCTCATATAAATGTTTTCTTATATTATAATTGTAATCTTTAAATACTAAGTATTTTTATTAGAGGATTATTGATTTTAAATATTACATATTAAAAAATTAACGTTAAAAAAGAAATATGTATTTGTCAAGATAATATTTTGTATTTATTTTATAAACAATACATTAACAAGTATTTAAATCGTCCGGAATAGTATGTTTCAAGGTGCTTTACAACTTCCTTTCGAGCAATTTAAAATTCGTTTATTTTGTTGTTAACCCTACCCTGTCACATTGAGTCACCATGACCCAGACTGATGACTTATTAGTAAGATATCTTTCGGCGTGCTTAGAAATGTAAACTTGTGCCATCTAAAATCAATTTCAGGTATCTACAGATAGAGACGCTTGCCCAAAGGAGGGAAGCGTCAATGTCTGTTCGATAACCGTTGAAAAAATACGTTAATGTAACCCAGAAGTACTATTTTATACGAGGCTACCGATAGTTATTGGTTCGATAATAGTCGTTGCGCATATTTTTTATATCAAAATACGTGCGCAATGATACTTATCAAACCAATTACAACCATCGGTACGGAATAGTACCCTTAAGTGTGACAAGGGTTTCGACCGATATTTAATAAAAAATTGATTTTTTTAATGAAAATCCATTTATCTTTTTGAGTAAAAAATGCTCTCTTTTAAGGGGATTCTAAACTGGTTGCCAAACTTGATCGATATAGATAATATAGAGTTATTCGTTCATTCTTGTTCATAAAAATATTCGTTTTAAAATACAAGTTATATATCCAGTGAACACAGTAATATAGCAGCAGTGTAACAGCAATGTAACCGAATATAACAGGTTACGTTACTCTGAAATTACACGTAACTTACTGTAAGTTAGAATTTCCGACTCAGCAATATAACATGTTATAATTACATGTTATCTAACCGTTACACAACAGTTACAAAGAAAAATAAAATAAAATAAAAATTTTATTTTTTTGAAATTATTTTTATCAACAGCACATACTACATTTAGGATAAATTTTTATTAATTAATTAAATTTAAATTATGTTATTTTTTATTTTATTCTTACTTGCCGCTGCTAGGTTTGAACCCGAGACCTTAGGATTACGAACCTTGTACTCTACCTGCTACGCCAATTTGACTCATCGATATGGGTACTTGTTATTGTCTACATGTACCTATATGTAAACTGACGCGACTATATTATTTTGTATAAAAGCAATTAAATTTTGCAAAACATATTAAAAATAAATAGCATTAATTTATTTACTTATTAATTTCATTGTTAAATTTATCTTTTTCCATAACCTTAATAATTTGATGGAAATTGCGATCTATTTAGCACTAATCTTTGAAGCGTTCAAATGATTAATTAGATGGTTAACTATATAGATCATAATTCTAAGAAAAATTGAATAGTATACATTTATTATTCTGTTTTTGTTCAGCACATGATGAATTTAGATTTTGTGCATTTTTTGTGCGCAGTAATTGTAGACAAACCGTTATTTTTGAAAACATCTTTATAATTTTTTTTATTATTAAATAGATCTGTCATTCAGGATGTTATAATGTCTGATTTCTGAGTCAACTACGACGCATCGTTCCGTAATAACATTGATACGAACGTGTTATGTTACGATTATACAATTTTTGTTGAATAACTGTAACGCCAAAACGATGTATAACAGCTAGATCACTTGCGTATAACAAATATTACGTAACAGGTTATTTCCATATCATATAGCACCTACATATCACAAGAATAACAATGTTAAATTACATGTAACTTCCATGTTATATTGCCGCTATAAAATGTGTTCACTGGGATAGCTTATATGTACAAATGAATGGTATCCCCGGGTTCGGAATAGATTGAGGAATAAAACTATACTTATTTGTCAAATTATGATTAAATGCCGTAAAAAAAGTTATTTGATCGATTAAATTTTATTGATCTAAGCGCTTTCATCAAATAAAATTTGATTAATCAAAAAACTTTTTGTACGGCTTTTAATCATAATTTGATGAATATAGTCTTATTTCTCAATCTATTTCGAACTCGGGGGTACCATTCATTTGTACGTATAAGCTACATGACTTGTATTTTGAAACAAATATTTTAATAAACAAATAAACTTCAAAATTTTTTGTGCATTTTTGGTTTTGGTCTAATCGTCCCTGGGTTTATTTGTTTACGTACTTTAAACGTGTAAAAGGATTTTTAATTCTGTAAATTCAATTTGAGGTTAAAAGGTTAAATAGAATGTCGATAAAACAGACGGCTTATCCTCTTAATAGGCGATTTTTGGCGATCGTTTGGTACATGTATCAAGGTTGATATTGGTAGGGGTGGAGCTTATCCTGGTACCACTACCATGTACCATTATGAACGCTAAAACGGACTGGTTCTTTTCTCTTTTCTCATACCGCAGATTTGGAAAAAACTACCCTACTTCGTTGCAAGGTATAGCTGGTATCAACCAGAAATGTACCAAAATGGTTAGCCACGCCTTAATCAAAAAGTACCAAACACGCGAAAACGCTCTGGTACATATTGGTACATTTTGGTACATGTACCAAACGATCGCCAAAAATCGCCTAATATGTAAAATAGAGTGGCACATAAATGACCACGTCCATCAATTGGATAATTTAAAATACAATGTTCTAATTGGTGGGTACAAGAGAAAAGGAAGCGTTACGTTCGCATTGACCACAGGCATTCACAGATGATAGATACCCAACAAACACAGAACATAGCAGCAACATTGCGGCAATGTTGTAACATTGTAGCTGCAATATTCTGTGTTTACTGGGTAGCCTTTTTCTTGTATCCACCAAATAGAATATTGTATTTTAAATTATCCAATCGATGGATGTGGATGGCCTGGTGCTATCCAAGAGAAAAACTCTAGCAGCAATTATTTGTGAATGGCTGTGATCACTTGCAACGTGGTTAAATAAGACGCTCCCGTAAAATAAATACCTTTTTTGAAAAGTTTATTTATGGATACATTTTTTTTTATTAAAGTAACATGTCTCGAGTGTAATCCTAAATTTCTAGTCTAAAAAAAAAATTAAAAAAAAATTAAAATATTTTTTATAATTAGTATATATTTTTATATGTTGAACTTTATTTTAAAATTTTTTCCAAAAATTTTGGATACTTAGGGTTTAAGGGCTCAGTCTACTTTGACAACTTCAAACAATTGATTATATTTTTATTACATTTTTCGAAAATATATGTATTTGAGAATACATTCTCAAAGTTTTATAAAAAACTTTCAATAGTTTTTTTTGCACAATTTTTTATTACCGAAAATTTTAAACGCGTTTTTTTTTTAACCACATTTTTTAATGTGGCAGGATAAAAATCTCAAAAACTATTAATCATTCTGAAATTTTAACAGCTTATTCTACACATCTGTAGTTATCGCCCATACCAGTATTAAGTAAGAATACTAATTTTATCATATCTACTATAAACATAGAAAAACGTAGAAAAAATGTAAAGAAGCGATTTTTTGTTTGTTCCTCGAAGGACGTCGGTCATTTTGCTAATTGTATATGATATTAATTGATTGAGGTAGGAGTGATAACCATTGTCACACAAATTGAGTATTTTTTTGATTTTTTGTTTCTGACTATCCGAAGTGAAAATATTTGTCCATGAATTTTGAAGCACTATTTTTAATTATATATAAATGCATAAAAATAATTTTTTTATTACAAAAAGTTTTATTATAAATTTGAAGAATTAATTTAAAAAAATATCTGCAATGGTTCTTGAAAAAAAAAATTCCTAAAAATTGCCTTTTTTTAAGCTGCTAAAGTAGAGGGGCCCCTTAAACTGCAGCTTATCGAATATTGCGTTGGTCACGGTGATCCATTGTGACAGTCTCTTTCGAAAAAGATATGTGACAATCTAGAGTTAATAATGTTATAAGTATATATATATATATATATATATATATATATATATATGTGTGTGACAATCTAGAGTTAATAATGTTATAAGTATATATATATATATATACTTATAACATTATTAACTCTAGATTGTCACACATCTTTTTCGAAAGAGACTGTCACAATGGGTCACCGTGACCCAACGCAATATTCGATAAGCTGCAGTTTAAGGGGCCCCTCTACTTTGGCAGCTTAAAAAAAGGCAATTTTTAGGAATTTTTTTTTTCAAGAACCATTGCAGATATTTTTTTAAATTAATTCTTCAAATTTATAATAAAACTTTTTGTAATAAAAAAATTATTTTTATGCATTTATATATAATTAAAAATAGTGCTTCTATAATATTAAATTTTTTAAATTTCTTTATCATTATATATATATATATATAATGATAAAGAAATTTAAAAAATTTAATTAGTTAAATATATATTAATTATATATAATTCGATTTATATATAATTATATATAATTCGATTATATATAATTGGATTTATATCACGAATTGTTGCAAAAGTTTAACAATTGGATCTCTATCGTTACGTGTCAGCTTAATCAATTTAATTGTTCGACTTCAAACATTATCTTCTAACGTGATTCTTTACAAGCGGACTTGTCAAAGTGCATCGAAATATAATAAGAAATTTGTCGTGGAAATTAATGAAAGACGTCTGTTTTACTGACAAAAAGATACTAATTTTTGTATCGCAAAATCTTTATTTTTTTTTTATAGATTTGGAAATTCTTCTCCAGAATGAGAGTAAACGCATTAGTAATCTGCGTTATGGAGTTTATATTAAAAACAAAAAAAAATGTTAATTTGCAGTATTTTTAGTTGAGTGTGATGTCTGGAACTGTCACATCGTAACAATATTTGCTTAATATAAAAAATTACAATTTGTACTTATGAAATTCGAATTTATAGACTGGTAGACGACAGAAACAACATGTCGAGTTTCAAAAATTAGATTTTGATGTCTAATTGAGATGAAATTGAACTATGAAAATTTAGATTACATACGAAAGTGAAAAGTTGATAAATAGAGCAATATATGAGCAATATATAATTGACTAATCGAAATGAGTAGAGCAGAATAAAGTGTTTTGTTCTTGGGATAAAACTAATTTACAGACTAATATTAATATGTGTACTTTAATTCTGAAAAAAATTTTTAAATTTATAAAAGAAATATGTACGGAATATTGTTAATGATGTGCACGATTGACTCTACATTATCGATTCCGATTAAAGGAGGATGAAAAAGTCGATTTTCCGACTGAAAATGGAACCTAAAATACGAGTTTTATAGGTATTCATAAATCATATAAGATATGTAATTATGGGTGGTCGTTTTTCCTTAAGACTTGAGAAAAGTGTCGAAAATTTGTCATTCGTTTATTGAAAATTGCGTTGATTTAGAAACAATTAGAGTCGACGATGTGAAAGAATTGTCAGTTAAATCAGTCTTTAGCTAACTTATCCAGTTTTTTAAATCTCTAATGTTTTAATACCGAAATCCCGTATTTCAAGATGGCGGATCTAATATGGCGGACCAAAATTAAGGAAAATGTAGCTAATCATTTGTTGCCAAATTGTTATATAATAGCAAACTGCTAACAATTTTTTGCGAAATCAGGCTGCCAAAACTATGGCCTACTGTGTCTTCGAATGCGCCCAAATTGCAAGTAAAAATTGTCATCAAATTCTGATTTCAAATTTGGTGCAACATCAAAGCAGGTCTGTCACTAACAGTACAATGACAAATTAACGCAGTAAATTGAGAATAGATATTGCAACTCACAGCAGAATTGCACCATGCAATGAATACAAATATGCAGCATATTTGTATTCATAAATGACGACAGATTAGTGACAGATTTGTCAAATCTTATCGTTTTCACAGTCATGATTTTATTTGAGAATCGATGTAAGCTATCTTTCTAAATTTCTTAAAGTGAAATGTCACTCTAAAAAAATAAAAATACTACTAGTCCTATAAAAATATTATGTGGCGGTCCTCCCTTTACATCGGGCACTTTTGCACGCGCTGCGAAGGAAGGTAATTTTTGCTTACCTTTGTCGCGCTGCGGGTGGTCTTTATGTAGCGCGTCCTACTCCCGAGAGAGTAGGCCGCCTATCGACAGTGCTGCGCTTTTTATTGCCAATTTGACATTTCGACAGATCTGCTGCGTTTCTGATATCAATTTGTCGCGTACTTTGACGCACAGATGCTGTTGCATTTCTACAGGCAATTTGCTGACATTGTTTGCATTTTGATTTTTGTCGTCAATTTGTCATCAATACTTTCAACAAATCTGTTTGTAGTTCACTATTATTTTGTCATGTATTCTGATGACAGATGTTGCTAAATATTTGCAGAATATCGGCTAACAGTGTTTGCAATGATAGGATGTTTTTTATTTGCTGCCTTTTGGCAACAGAATCTGTTGTCAACATTTATCAGCAGAAATAATTATCGGAGGTATCTACATGTTACGAGTGTTTCTAATGACGACATAATTGTCTATTATTTTTACAATATTTTTATGTATTTAATATATTCGAATTTTGAATCAGATCTCTTAATCTAAACTACGTTTTGGCATCTGACTTGTATCAAATCAACCACATTTGTATTTCCTAACACTAGAAATTGCACCAATGATAAAAAAAAATTGTTACTTGACCATTCACACTTATAATGATATTTTTTACATGTAATACAACACATGCAAAAATCACACTTTTTCATATTTTGGTCTGCTATCTCTGAGATCTCGATATTAAAACATTATAATTAGAGATCTCAAAAACGATTATAAGTTAATCAGAAGCTGGTTTAACTGACAATTTTTTATGCCATTAACTCTAATTGTCTCTGGATCGATGCAATTCTCAATAGATAAATGACAAACTTTCGGCACTTTTCTCAAGTCTCAAGGAAAAATGACCGTCATTTCCACATCTTATTATGGTTTATAGATACCCATGAAACTTGTATTTTAGGTTCCATTTTTAGTAAAAAAATCGACTTTTTTAACATTCTCCTTTGTGGGGCACTCCAGCATCTCCTTAAATTCCGATCTGCGATATTTAAAATATGTTGTGCCTTAAATAATTATCAGATGCAAAAGAGATAAATATTTTATAAAAATATTAAATAAGACTTGAAAAGATTTTTAATTTTAGATTTACCATCTCTAAAAATTTTTTTTAATTTATATGTTATAAGTTACGTTTGTATATTTCATAAGAGTTCTTAATGGTTAAATTAAAGAGATAGAGATTTTTTATATTTTAGACTTAGTTTCTCTCTTTACTATAGAATTTAAAATATAGAATCTAAAATAGCATAAATATATAATAAATAGAATCTAAAGAGATCTTGCCGCTTTGTAGGTAAATAAAACCAATTCAAGAATAAAAAATGTCTGCGGAATCACCGAGGCGGGGTGTGCATAAAGGAGCTCAAGTTGTTTCACCTCAGCCCATAGTAGATCGATCGATTATTGACAGCGTTGCCGGAATTATTAATGACATAGTACCACAGGTATACAAGTTGAATATCTAATTCTTAGCGATATAGAAAAAGATAAAAAATAAGTTAAACTAAGATCAAAGTTAATTTACATTAATAAAATAAACGTAAAAGTTAAAAGTCTTAGTCGTAAGACTTTTCACTTTTACTTAGTGGTAAGATCCAATTTGTGTTCACACAAGTGTACTATCTTTGTAATTGCTTGCAGGGATACGCCGGAGTGTCTAACTCCGATAATAAGGAAACCATATCATGGGCGCGGTTCGAGTATGCAGACATAAATGACCCCGCTTTGTATCCCGATTATAATGAAGGTTCCAGTACACCTCCGTTGTTACTTGTATTAGGATACGCGGTTGGCGTTCAGGTATTATATTAAATATTAATAGTTTTTTAGAAAAAAGAACATTCTTGCTTTGAGAATCTTCATTTTCGAAATGTTAAATATTAAAATAAGATTATGTAAATATTATATATATATATATATATAAGCAGATACATTAACTTGTTTACATTGAAGATTAAATTATATGTAGTCAGATTATCGCATTGTTTTATATAATGTATAAACAAAGATATAATTTCTTTTGTACGAAACAATGATTTTTTAATAGTTTTATTGAAGAAATTTTAATTTTATACTAATTTGATATTAATATTTTTTGTATTAATTTTTTTTTAATCATCTGTATTTAGACTATTTTAAAAGTGTAAAATACATGTAACGTAAATTATAGATTTTTGTTATTGTACAATGCTATAGAGAACATTCTTATGTCCAATTGATCATTTAAAAAAAAAAGATTTGAGTTCTTTTAGCCATGGTAGTTATTAGTTTTTTTTTTATAAACGTAGGTATGGCTAATACCGGCGACGGGAGAGGCAACAGAAGTCCTCTCATGGCGACAAGGCGTGGTTCGTACCCTTCGAATTCTACCAAATCCAAAGACTGATGACGATCATGTTGACGATTTTGAAGCAAAACGGCCGATGGTAGCGGTCTGTTCCGAGCCGGATTCGACTCTACCGGGACCAAAATTTTGTGACATTAACTTCATTTCCCTGAAGACCGGCGAGCCGGTGCACAGCGTAGGTTTCAAGCATCCCGTCTGCGATGTGCTGGCCAACAGGCGATCCGTGGTTATAACGTTATTAGAAAAAATTGCGGTCTTTGATGCCAGAACATTGCAAAATAATATAACAATCACAACGTGCTATGCCAGTCCTGGCCCAAACCCAAATCCTGTCGCTTTAGGAACACGATGGCTCGCTTACAGGTATAAAATTTTACACAGATTGTTTGCGTTTTTTAACTAGATTTAAGGTTCTCTAGTTTAAAAGTGTAAAGAAATTATACGATTTTGTATTTGTATATATTTTTTAATATAATGAGTTTTAGTCATTGTTATCTTTAAAATAATAAATAATGAGCAAAAAGTGTAAGTAAACATCAAATTGCCTACTTTGGAAAAAAACGTACAGTTATAATTTACTTTTAAGCTTATGATTAAAGCCTTCGACACACGATACAATTTTTCATACTAGATCGCGTATGAGGCATCTTAATACGTGTCCTGATTGGCTCGGATGATTATGTCACCAATCGTAAGCCAATGAAGATACGTAGTAAGACGCCTCGTATGCGATCTAGCATGAAAAATCGTATCGTGTGCCGAAGGCTTAACTAATCAAATTATTTAGATTGCTCGTAACCCTGTTATTGTGGAAAAATTTTGACCGTTTTTTGGTAGTTAAACAATTTAATATTTTTGTTAATGCCACTTAAGTAAAAATTATTTTTGTGTAACTGGACGGAACTAATTGAAAGATTTAACTAGTGTATAACTTAAAAATCTTTGAAATAGAAATAGCTAACCTAAAAATCTTTGAAAAAATTGAAATAGCTAATTGCAATGTTTAGTTACACAGAGTGAATTTGAAAAAAATATACGTAAAATTATGATTTCGAGCAATCCAAATAATATAATTACTTAATCGTAGGCCCTAAAGTGGGTTATAACCGTACTTTTTTTTCCAAAGTATATATTATATTATAGTAGCGGTTTTGGTGCCTAATTTATGTAAATATTTACTATCTTTAATTTATACAGGGTGCGTTCGGGAAGACGCTATTAGCGAACACAAACTGTTCGCCGTAATTTTGTCGGTTTTGAAACATGTGAAGGCGAGAATCATCATAAATTAAATTGCTACTAGTAATTTAATAATATCTATTATAAATACTTTCTTGAAAAATTATTAGGTACCAACACTCGATACTAATCGATATATAGGCGATTTTTATTTTTGTTTGATACTTTTTATTGGTCCTTGTGTCATTTATTATTGTTAAAATTTAAGCAAATAAAAACAATAATTTCTTTAAAAATGTCTTTATAACATTGATATATTAATGTGGAAAAAATTTTGAAAAAGAATTATTTATTGTCTATGTATATTATAATCATTATTACAAACTTTATAATAATGATTTAAATATAATGACAGGCGGCGTTGTTACATTTAATAAAGAGAATCGTATAATTTACGAACATTTCATATTTTTACACAAAAATGGTACGATAAAATTTTTATTTTATTTTAAAATGTTCTTTAAATTCTTATTTTTATATATAATTTTACAAGATTTTTATATTTTTAAAATTTTTATTATTTTTTGTTTGCGATTAAATATTATTTAAAACTCTCCTTCCAGTTAGTCTCTCGATGTTTTAGAAAATTGTTAAATAATTTATATGGTCAAAAAATGTGAAGAAAATTAGGATTGCTTATATAGGACTATTGCATCAATCGTTAAACAATCAACAATAAATAATTGTTGAAGAAAAACATTAAAATAATAAACTTCCATATAGTAAATTGCAAATTAATATTTTTTAGATTTAATTTTCATACAAATTTGATTAAAATATTTTTTACTTGAAAATTTATTTATTATTTTTTTATTTGTTTATTGACTGATCAAATTCTTATTTGTTCATTAATACAGTATTTCTATCATAAAGTTATAAATTTATTCTTAAAATTTAATCAAGTTTTATGTGAACAGACTGAAGAACCTCTTTAATGTCTACTTCATAGTCAGATTA
This sequence comes from Monomorium pharaonis, assembly GCF_013373865.1. NCBI lineage: Eukaryota > Metazoa > Arthropoda > Insecta > Hymenoptera > Formicidae > Monomorium > Monomorium pharaonis. The sequence continues at coordinate 35,258,704 of NC_050467.1, read as the reverse complement.
TGTATATTTGTTTTATTAGATCCGGAATAAATTTTATAATATTTACTCTTTATAATATTTACAGCGAGAAGAAATTGATACCTGTGAGAAGAAGCAGTGGTGGTTGCGAAGGGGAAGGTGTTCAGAGTTACACAGCGACAGTTTTATATGCGGCAAAATCGTTAGGAAAAGGTCTGCGCGGCCTAGGGGAAACCGTGGCGTCGAGTCTTACCGGAAATTCGGTATCGCCAATGGCCGTTAATAATGCAGGCAATGATGTAACGCAGCCAGGCGTTGTCACGATATTGGATCTTCAAATCGCAAGGGACGAGAAAGAGTTGGATGACGCAAATGCGGATGCTGTGATCGCTCATTTTACCGCCCACAGCGATGCGATTGTCGCTATGACTTTCGATTTAACCGGCGCATTATTGATGACAGCAGACAAGAGAGGACATGATTTTCACATATTCAAAATTCAGCCGCATCCTGGTGGACCGACGTTAGCGGCAGTACATCATTTGTATATTTTACATCGTGGCGACACCACTGCGAAAGTACAGGTTAATACATTTTACACTTTGTTACATACTTTAGTTAAATTATTATTTATATAAAATATATAATTATAAGATTTATACATAGAATCATTACACAATTTGCAAAGAATAAACGCACTCGTCTTCGGCTCGTGTGTTTATCTGCACTAGTAAACAATAGCTGAATCTCATGAGTTGCACATACTATTTTTTATTATAAGTGTGTAGAAAGTAGCGGAAGTGGATTCAGAGAGATAGGCGGAGGAGAGGGGATGAAAAAAAACTTCAAATAGTTTTCTCCAACTAGTATGGATAATGTGGAATATAGCGTATTCGATTAATAGTCATGTATCATTGTTTTTTCCATTTCTATTTGATTTACTGTATTGTCAATTATTTTAACCTGTTGATAATGACTTGATAATTATATTATTTCAAACATTAAGATCCGCGCTTGACTTACATAATCCTTTTTTGTTATGTTCTTATTGTTTATTTCAATATCATGAATCGTTTAATTTTATTTGTTTTTAAATGGTTTTAAAGGTAATTGTTCAGTTCAAGGGTCTTATCTCAAATATCAATGAAATTATGCTTATTCGATACGTTTTTATACGAAATGAAAGAATCTGACAAAAAAACATCGCTCTGTCTTGTAAAGCAAGATATTAATTATTAAATTTCACTCCTAATCGGATATCACCGACGAAATGTGGTGGCATGAGCATACGCATCTGCAGGCTCCTTGACTACAAGTGCATGCTCTGGATATGTTCCGATATTACTGCCAGTATTGAAAATCTATATTTTCCGTTACGTATACTATAGATTTTCAGTATTGGCAATAATATCGGAACACAGCCTCTGTAGGTCCAAGCTATGCAAAAATACCCGAATGTCAAACGTGTACGTATTTTTATGAGAATCTCGTTTTGCATACAAAGTCGCAAACCTATGTGGTGCAAAGAACACGAGCGGGGTGCAGGGACCCCGCATTAACCCCATACCTCTATTCAGTCACGGTAGCCACACGAGTGCGATTTGGGATTTTGTATTTTTAAGTTTTAATAACTTCATGTGTAAATCAAATTCAAATGTAAACTTTATAGGTGTATTATTTCTTGTTTTTTCTTTCGTAGAGTGTTATTTTTTTTATAAATAAGATATTTGAATGAAACTTTGGGAAATTAAAGTTGAATAGTTATATTTTAAAGAAAAAAATTCGTAGGGCTATATGAAATTTAACTATTTTTTACAATGCATCGAAAATATGATACCTTTTGAGTAGGTAAAAAATATAAAAAAATATAAAAAAGACGCATGTTCGGATAGATAGAAAAATTTTATTCGATTTAAGCTCATTTCATTCGGTTTAATCTTGATCATTCATACATTCTATACATAAACCACCCTTGTGATCATCGCAAATACACCGCTGACAACTACAACACTTGAGTCGAGTTTTGACCGCATTTTCATCTTTGCAAAGCGTACATCTTGCTCGAGTTTCTTCTCTTATAATACTGAAATTATTTAGCGGTACATCATCAACTTTTAATATCACACGGGTGCGAATTGGGATTTCGGCAAATTTTTGATGCTTTTAGCTTAATAGTCATAAGGCAACTGAGGTCAAACAACATGGCGTCGATTACTGTTATGGGTATACATTTTGTCATATTAGTTTGATGCCGCTGCAGAACGTAGCTAGAAAAAGATGGTATGAAATTTTCGCTTATCCCAATTGTATCCGTGTGACCTCAAGGGGTTAATAATACTGTGCCACAAAAAAGTTGTTAGAACGCGATTTTCATTCTGAAGGTTGAGTGATAGAGGAAGGAACCCAGCCTATACTCAGTTTTGCTCTACTCAACTCTACTGGGTCTGAGTCTCATTTAATCATAATTTGAACTTAGTTAATGTTTGGCTATTTTTGATTCTTTAGCGAAAAATATTGCGCTACAGAAGTATGATATAAAAAGTTGAAATGAAAGAAAATTTCTAGTAAAATTTTCCGAGGAACATGATGGAATCACTTCCGATCCTTTCTGACTTCGCTATAGCCTCTTTTAGTGAGAAATTACGAAAAATTTTTTTTAATTATAATAATAAAGGGGAAGAAGGGCTCAGAGCGACTCAGAAGTAATTCTATCGTGTTCCTTGGAAAATTTTACTAAGATATACAATCAAAAAAAGTAATGAATATGATGTAAGTTTTGTGATTTAATAATACTTACAAAAGCCGATTTTGCGACAATGAATATATTTTATTTCAAAACAAGTTGAAAAGGAAATATATAGAAAAAATTTTTTACTTATACGAGTTGCTGTCATTCATCTAAAAGCCAGCACAAGTCAGACATAATGACGTTAAATTTTGCTCTTATATCGTTTTTAGGCGTTTTTTTAAAGCAACGTTACTTGAAAGCGTTCACCTTGTTTGTCCAATTTGGTTGGCAGAAAATATTCAAACTAATGATGTAATATATAAATTTTTAACGACATGTGGACATCAATGCGTTCGAAAGCTTTTATCGTAATGGCAGCCAACTTATAAACATTATCTGCTCGATGTTTTTTCAATATTTTCCTTGAAATATTCTATGTTCGATTTGAATTTCTTATGTTTGATTGCTCGCCATATAATTAACTCGTTTATACTGAATTATTTTTCGAATGCTTTGTATTTTCCAATCTCTGAATATCAGAACTATTCAGCAAGTCTAAGAAACAATATTACTAGTACTTAAGGGGTAATATCTTATGAGCTTGAAATGAAGGGTCAATTTCTGGAATTTTTTTTCCGAAATGAATAAATATATTGAAATGTAATTTTACATATGATATAAAAATGTTTTCTCCACATATGATCAATTGGATATCATTCTTGGATTTCTAACACATCTCCCGAAACAATACTTAAAATTTCTTTAGCGCGAATCAATAATGGACAGACACTAATTTAGTTGACGTAATTTAAACAAGTATGTATTCCCTTATTTTATTCTTATTTATCTCAATGATTTTATTGTGTGATTGAAAATGTGAGGAAATTGTCTGGTACTTACACAGTTTGTAACAAATTTTAGATGCACTTGATAAGGGCCAGAAATCGACTGGCCGAAACGTTGTGTTATTTGTTAATTCATTAATAAACAATTGCCAGATTTATCATTACTGAAGAGTTTTAATATCATTTCTTTGATTGCTGGCAACTTAACAAATATCTATTTACATTTTTTGAACAGTCAAGAGATAATTTAAAACCCCTCAAAAATTTGTCCAAAAAACATTTACAAGGTGATATTACCTTTTAATTTTGGTTCGCAAGCAAAGTTTTGGATAGGCCTGATCCAAATAGAAATAGTCAAATATATCAAATTATTAATAATATTAGAATTCTGAATAATTAGAAAAACGTAATCGGCTTTTACATATAATTTATTTTTTTTTAGATAATTTTATGTTATCTAAGCGCAACACTGTCTATACAATTTTAGAAAAAATAAATAATAATAAACCGGTCAAAGGCTCAAACACAGAAAACATATAGCATAGTATAAGCATAAGAGATCAGTGAGCATTTTATATATTTAAATCAATATGATGATTTCATGCTAGGTGCTAATTGATCAAGTAGTGCGATTTGATCGAAGAAGTGTTGTTGCGGAGCATCTAAAATCTGCGCAACGACAGTATTGACACTGCTTATCGAATTATATAGAATTCCAGTACAGAGATGTTACACTTGTGATATATTATGCATTTTGTGTATTAGCATAAGTAATCATATATGAAATTATATAATGAAATTATATAGGATAATCATTGAGATTAAAAATAAATGATTATTTTGCAACAAATAAACGAAATAAATAAAACATTTGTACAGGCAGAACTATCAATTTTATTTATTATCAACGTAATCAAAACGTATCTTCTAAGTGTAACTTTGCTTAAAACACTTTTAAATTCATATTTACTATGGAATAATTCATACTTACTACGATGTTTTTGTAGTTTTTGCATCTATTATAAAAATATTTAACAAAAAACTTTTTTTTGATGTTAATGCATTTTGAGCTGAAAACTTATAAACTGGTTTGTACAATGATTTAAATAATTGACAATTAGACACTTTAATGAAAAAAAACAATCATTGAAAAGTAGAAAGACTGTTTTACTTTCAATACAATCTCAATGATTATCCTGCATTAAAATCTTTAAGATTATAAACAATTATTATAAAGTACTATTATAAAGTAACAGCTCATATATAGTCGACCAATTTAGAAGCGCTTGCGATTTTTTGTTATCTCATAAAAAGTTAAGTATAAAAAGTATCTTAAAATTTCTTTTTAATTTTGCGAATTAAGCACACTGTAACAAACTCTTTTCTTTTTTCGTAAATTTTTTGTTTTAAAAATAATACATTTTATGTCAAATGAGTTTTTGCACAAAAAGTTTGATATTATTGTAAAAAATTATTGCACCAAAAAAAAAACATTTTAAAGTTTTTAAAGAAAACTCACTTTAAAATAATATTTGTTCATTTTTTAATGTTTTATCAAGCTAAACGTTCCAAACTAAAAATTGAAAAAAGAACTTGTTTTTAACTTTTTACGTAATTTAAAAACAAAATATCTTATTGTTAGAGCCGAAATAAAAAAACATAACAGACTAACTAGTAACTAATAATTTTATAATAGTCACACGAAGTTCATTGAACTCCTACGTAGAAAATCAGTCGCCATTTTTTTATTTTACACAAAAATTTCAACGTTGTATTTTCAAGACAATATACCTTCAAATAAAAATTAGTTAAATAGGGTTTCGAAAAAATGTATTTATTTTGAAATTTGAAATGATAAACTATGACAAAAAATGTAAACTCAAAGAGTTGATTTACATGAAGCAAAATAGGGATAAATTTGTTTTTTTAATGTTTAGAGATACGTTATAAACTTAGCGTGGGGTCCACTGGACCCCCAATGCCCACAATGGGTTAAACATTAAATAATCAATCAAAAAATAAAAAATTCAACAAAATTACCTTGTAATTTTGTTGAATTTTTTATAATTTAATCTAAAAAACTGAAACTCATATTTTGACGGGTGTGGTTTTAGTGTTAAAAGTTCTCTTTATTTTTTAAAATGAATTTTAAAAAATTTTTCTATGATTTTTTTACTATTAATATGATACTTAATTTTTTGTGAAATGCGAAAAAATATTAAGTACTTGCAAATTTATGAGTAGTAAGTGAGTAGGAGAAAGTTTCTTTGAACTTATATAAAAACATTTATATTTACTGCATTAGGATATGGTATTTTCGAGCGACACACGCTGGGCCGCAATTTCAACCGTGAGAGGTACAACACATGTTTTTCCAGTCGCACCTTATGGAGGTCCTGTTGGTGTTAGGACCCATTCCACGCCCAATGTCGTCAATAGACTATCGAGATTCCACAAAAGCGCGGGCCTGACGGACGACGGTACCCGATCTCACTCTCCCGTATCTCATACAGAACTACCTTTGTCTGTATATCCGTACTCCAATCCTCGACTTCCTCCGTATCCTCATCCTACGATATTGCATCCTCTCTCGCAAATTCGGCAACCATCATCTCTGAATCAGGTCAACAATTCCGCGCAGCCGAGGTAATGATTGATTTTGTACAAAATTAGTTTTACGGCGAGCAACAAACTGTAAAGGGTTAACTAAAAGATATTGTATCTATTATAGCAGACCGCAGCAGAGGCAACGGTTACATTCTGACGATAGTGGAACCTTACCGTTGAAGATCTGTGCATGTTTTGCTCCGCCTAGAGCTTGGATGTACGCGCAGAGGGAGTCCAGCAACAAAATGGTCAAAAGGGCGGTCGATTCTTTATTCATCATGGCGTGTCATGGAAACATGATACAATATGACTTGGACCCCAAACCCGCTGCTGGTATATTGTAGAAAAAATACATTTTATATATCAGGCTTAGGCGTAAAATATAAATTATATTATCTGTATGCAATGTGAAATCATGATTAACATGTCATCTGTACAAATAATAATTTATAAATCGTTGAAGATTTGGATTTTATTAGAAATGGCAGAAATTATTCTTTTTTAATACTTAATGTTATATTTTTATTTTATTAATATTAAAATATTAACAATATTAACTCGCTTATAATTCATTTACTTTTTTAATATTATGTTATTTAAATTATAATAATTCACATTACTTATATTGTCTACACGAGAAAAATCTATGTAAACATAAATAAGCCATGTAAAGTTACATATGAAATTTACCATATTACGGTATTATCTTAATTTATATTATTCACGATTCTTTTTCTTATTTTCTTGAAGTTTTCTATCCTAAACGCTTTCACTTGTTTTAGGAGTGCCAAAGGAAAAAGTTTGTGACGATACCACAATTGAATTGGATGTTGAAGCAAAGGGTCAGTGGCCACTTTGCAGGTCTCCTAATTCGTCGGATCTCATCCCACCATTGTCTTTGTCGAACCCGTTACTCGGTGTTTCGTTCACACCAAAGAACAATCAGGAATTTGATACAGTCGAAGATCGTTGGTTAAGTCAAGTTGAAATTGTAACTCACGCTGGACCACACAGACGATTATGGATGGGACCGCAATTTGTTTTTAAGACCTACAATGCACCCAGTGGGTTAGTTTTTTTTTTTTTAAGTTTCCGCTAATTAAGACTTCTGGATACTCGCCGCAGCCATATTAAATTCGTGGAAAGGCGAGAAATGTTATAATGAGAATTTTTGTGTGCCATTTCTAAATAAAAAGATATTTTAGTGAAATAATACTAGTGAAAATCACTATAGTATATTTGTAAGACATAACAAAAACTATATTTTTCTTTTGATAGTTAATAAATAACCGTATCATACGAAGCCTAGTTATGTGACAAAATACGCAATTTGACACCCGTTGAAAGGAGTGGAAAATGTACCCTCCGCGTACTGTTTTGTTCACTTAGTTTAATCTTAATTTTTAATAGTTTTTCGGAGTCTTATAATTATTACGTCACATGTCTCAACACAAAGCACTAGCACAAAGCGATTAATAACGAAATGGCACGCAAGAAAAAATTTAATTATGAACACGTCACTTTCTCGCCTTAGAGTGCTGTTGCTGTCACAATCCGGAAAACGGAATCTCGGAAAAGTAATGGAGAGTGGATTAGCCAATCAGAATCAGTTTATTATTTCGAGTTTTTGATGCCCTCGTTCCCCATGGAGTATCTTTTACGGAAATCGGAAATTCTATAACCTCAAAATTGCTTTTAATTAAAAAAATTCTTTATTATCTTATAATATAATATAATATATATAAATTCCACTTTTTTACTCATTCTTTTGCTACGGTGAAAATTTTTTTGCTCTAAAACAATAAAAATAAATTCTCTGACTTTTAAAAATGTCGAAAATATTAGTACATGGAGAATCCAGTCATAAAAATTCCGGACTAACAAGTCTGCAATTTTTGAACCTGTGAAAATATGATATATTATTGATAACTACATAAAATTATTTATATAAAAAATTATATATTTATATTTTATTTTCTAGCTACATTATGAAATGGAAAAAAATAAGGATAATTTTAACTGAATAAATTATTAAATAGAAACAAATTCCACAATCATCAATAATTACAGTAGCTGCATATGAATTGCTTCTAAAAATTAAAAAGTTAACATTTTTATTATTATTAATATATTAGTTATTTAATAACCTATTTTATACCCAGCTAACCATTTATTGCCAAATTGTCAGCAGACTGTTAAAAATTTCTTGCGGAATCAGGCTGCCAAAATCATGGCCTACTGTGTCCTCGAGTGTGCCCCAATTGCAAGCAAAAATTATTGTCAAATCCTGATATCAAATTGCAACACCAGAGCAGATCTGTCACTAGCAATACAATGACAAATTCACGCAGCAAATTGAGAACAGATGTTGCAACGTAAACTTACAGCAGATTTGCGCCAAATATGCAGCAGATCTGTATTCATAAATGACGACAGATTGGCGACAGATTTGTCGAATCTTTTCATTTTTACAGTTATAATTTTATTTGAGAATCGATGTAAGCAGTCTCTTGGGAAGATTTATTAATTCAGGAGTAGGAACAGATTGAATAATTTACCCCACCCTCTCCTTAGCATCTATATTTTCTATAAGAGGGCTCAATTGACCTATCTATTTTCTCTCTTTATATCGCAGGTATATCATCTATTCTAGGTGCAAATAATTTCATTAAATTTCTTGTAGTTAAATGTCACTCAAAAAAAATGAAAATACTACCAGTTCTGTATCATAAAAGTATAATGTGGCAGTACTTCGCCACATCGGACTCCTCCGCAGGCGCACCGAAGGAAGATAATTTTTGCTTACCTTAGTCGTACTGCGAGTGGTCTTTCTATCGACGATGCCGCACTTTTTATTGCCAATTTGACATTTCGAGAGATCTGCGTTTCTGGTATCAATCTGTCGCGTACTTTGACACACAAATGTTGTTGCATTTCTACAGGCAATTTGCTGACATTGTTTGCACTTTGGTGTTTGTCGTCAATCTGTCATCAATACTTTTAATAAATCTGCTCGCAGTTTATTATTATTTTGTCATGTATTCTGATGACAGAATAATGTTGCTAAATATTTGCTGAATCTCTGCTAACAGTGTTTGCAATGACAAGATATGTTTCTCACTTGTCGCCTTTTTGGCAACAGAATTTGTTGCCAACATTGTCACAGCAGAAATGGTTATGGAGGTATATTTACAAAAATATTTTATTATAATTTCTTTTAATAAAATACGTATCTTAGAAAAAATTATAATTACAGTAAATAAAATAATCAAATTAATTTACCACTAATGTGTTTTTACTCATGGTGAAAAAGATTTCCGAAAATATTGTCAAATGAAATGAAAAGTTAACCTCGTAAATCAATCTTTGTTGTATTTTTTGAACGTGCCTAACTGTCTACTAGAAGAAACGCGCAAAATTTCTGATTGGCTGATCCCTTCTCTATTACTTTTCCGAGATTCCGTTTTCCGGATTTCGGCTGCCATGGGACAGTACCCTTATAATTCCTTTCCTCCCCCAATTATGATTGTGTTGCCACTATTAATGTGGAGTTCTTGATCTTAAGGAGATTCTCTAGCTCAAAAAAGACGAGAGTAACATAATTTTTTATCTATATATGTATATTTTTTTATATAAAAAATAGTAATTGATTAAGGACTTCAATAATTTCTAATAATAAAAACAAGAGAAAAACGGGTTGTAAGGAGTCGCATTTTAGACTGTTCATACTGCTTGAATCTGTCTTATACGAAAGCGTTTAGTCCCTCAATATTGTGATAGACGTTAACATTTATAATAAATAACATTTTAAATTTAATTTTTTTTTAATTAATTGACTACTTTATTATACGCGACTTATTTTTCTATTGTGTACTGAATTTGCGCTAAAGATGGTCTAAGATTCTGAGGTGAGTTTTATTGATATAGTTAGTGGTTTTTAGATAGCTAATTTACTATTATTTTTATATAATTTTTATATAATCCGGTTATAAAACCGGGTAAACTTAGCCGGTTTTATAACCGGATAAAGGGACTAATTATATAAAAATAATAGTAAATTAGCTATCTAAAAACCACTAACTATATCAATAAAACTCACCTCAGAATCTTAGACAATCTTTAGCGCAAATTCAGTACACAATAGAAAAATAAGTCGCGTATAATAAAGTAGTCAATTAATTAAAAAAAAATTAAATTTAAAATGTTATTTATTATAAATGTTAACGTCTGTCACAATATTGAGGGACTAAACGCTTTCGTATAAGACAGATTCAAGCAGTATGAACAGTCTAAAATGCGACTTCTTACAACCCGTTTTTCTCTTGTTTGTCTCTGGTTAAATTTAGCTCTGGATCGTCATAAATACAAATTACTACAGTGTCGATTCTTTGCACTGAAGATAACTCAAAGTATAGCTGAAACGTTTGCTTAACCCATTACTTCCCAAGCGGACATTTTATAGTCGATTGGTTTTCGGCTCAGAAAAGTGATGAGATCACATGAAAACTTAAAACAAAATATGCTTTTCTACGTAAAAAGAGTTGCTCTTTCAGATTCCGGGGTCAAAATTTCAAAATTTTCTATTGGAAATTTAATATAGCGGCTGAAAGTTGATATAAATTTTTTCATCGACTATTGACTTTTTATAGTAGAAAACTTTGAAAAATTTTGTCCATGACTGTTGTAAACGATTGAAGTGACGGAGTTTGCCTCTTTAAAGTAATAAACTATGATTATTAATTGATTTTTTAAGTAGTTCAAGTAGTTCAAGATGGTGGATGCAGTATGGCGCCCAAATACATGGAAATCATATTTTATTGCGATATATGCGTGTGAATAGTCATTTCTCACATTTTCGAGGTTGCTGAGTACAAATCTTTGGTCAATTATTCATTTTTCAAAATGGCGGATACAATATGGCGTCAGAATACACGAAAATTAGATTTTGTTGCGAACTATGTGTATCATATTACATCCGCCTTTCGAAAGATATAAATCAAACTCAAGATTCGTATTCAGCGACCTCAAAAACATATACAATCAGTACCCACGCACATAGTTCACAGGAAAACATAATTTTCGTGTATTCTGATGCCATATTGTATCCGTTATTTAAAAAAATAAAAACCACCCAAAATTTGTTCTCATCGGTCTCACCAATACATAAAATAAGTACTTGGAGGCATAGTTTTTAATAAAGTATGATTTTTATGGCATATTGTATCCGCCATTTTGAAAAATGAATAATTGACCAAAGATTTGTACTCAGCGACCTCGAAAATGTGAGAAATGACTATTCACACACATATATCGCAATAAAATATGATTTCCATGTATTTGGACGCCATACTGCATCCACCATTTTGAACTACTTGAACTACTTAAAAAAATCAATTAATAATCATAGTTTATACTTTAAAAAGGCAAACTCCGTCACTTTAATCGTTTACAACAGTCGTGGACAAAATTTTTCAAAGTTTTTTACTATAAAAAGTTAATAGTCGATGAAAAAATTTATATCAACTTTGAGCCGCCATATTTAATTTCCAATAGAAAATTTTGAAATTTTGACCCCGGAATTTGAAAGAGCAACTCTTTTTTACGTAAAAGAGTATATTTTGTTTTAAATTTCATGTAATCTCATCACTTTTCTAAGTCGAAAACCAATCGACTATAAAATGTCCGCTTGGGAAGTAATGGGTTAATATGACTTGCTGCGATTACTTAATTAAGTTACTTGCCTTGAAATTTATTTTGCTCACAAATAACAGCGCTGACTCCTCACGGCTCGTTTTTTCTTTTGTTTTATTTTTTAGAATAAAGCTTATGGCATTGTCATTTTCAAAATAATAAATAATTTCATTAAAGCATTTAGGCAATAAAATATAATTTATCACTTACCAATATTTTATTTAAAATATTGATAAATAGTGTGGAAAAACATTAAAAAAGAATTTTCATAATTATTTACGAGCAGTAAAAGCGATGTTACTATTTTCACTAATGTGATGTAATTTAAAGAAAATTGTATAATTCATGAACATGTTTCTACATGAAAATAATATTGTAAAACTTTATTTTTTCAATTCGAAAATGTTTTTTTACATTCTTTTTTTGTATACATTGTTTTTTAATTTTTATACACTGAGCAATAAAATTAGCGCAACAAAAATTTATACCAAAATTTTACTTTAAATAATCGTAACTTCGCGAAAACTTATCATATTTAAAAGTTTTTTTTTTATTTTAAAGCTTGAAGTTTCTACTTTAAAGAGCATTTGTCAGATTTTAATCTTCTCTTTTTTCCTTTTCGGCATCTCTTCAAAAGTAAGATCATGTTTTATCTTCAAAAATTTTAATACTTTGACGGGGTGCTTTACGGGGTGGGAAAAAATTTTTTTCGTAAACTTTACTTAAAGTAATATATGACCTTTTCTTTATATATTAAAAGAAATAGAAGTTTGTACGATTTTTTTGGCGATTTGGCGTTATGACATATCAAAGTTACTTATGCATTTTAGTCTGTTTATTTGTTACCGCCTGTTACCGCCAGCATTAGCATTTCTTAATGCGCACTACGATGAGGTCGCGCACACGCACACGCACACGCACGCACGCACACACACACACACACACACACACACACACACACACACACACACACACACACACACACACACACACACACACACACACACACACACACACACACACACACACACGATGCGCAAAATCTGACCAACAATCTTCTCGTGATGCGCATCGCATAATGTTAATGCTGGCAATAACAGGCATAAACGGACTCAAATGGATAGGTAACTTTGATATGTCATAACTCCGCCAAAACACCGTACAAACCTCAATTTTTTTTAATTTGCAGGGAGAAGTTTATATTTTACGATAATTCTTATAAAGTTTACGAAAAAAATTCATTGTACCTCGTGGAGCGCGTTAAAGTATAAAAATATTTGAAGACAAAATACGTTCTTATTTTTGAAAAGATGCAAAAAAGGGCAAATGAAGGGATCAAAATCTGATAATTTTCCTTTAAAGTAAAGACTTTTAGCTTGAAAAAAAAACTTAAATACGATAAGTTTTCGCAAAGTTACAATTATTATTTGAAGTTGAGTGATTTTTTGATATAAAATTTTGTTGCTCACATTCAGTGTATTTTGTAATTAAATTACTGAAACTCTCTTTCCTATTAGACTTGGTCAATGATATTTTAGAAAGCTATTTAAAGAAACTATTAAATTGAAAAATTTGAAAAAAATTTAGGAATGCCTATATACTAATTAAATTTATTTTAAAAATTTGATCAAGATCATATCATGTGAAAAGATTAAAGATTTTTTTTAATTATTATATGATTTTCTCGATCAAAAACGAGATTTAACGAGATTTGATCGTTATTAGTGTTGCTGTCAACTTGGCTGAAGCAGAAGCAGTCGAAATTGGAATTACCGGATCGCGTCCAGCGCGATCAAAGCCGGTTAATATGCCTCATGCAGCATCTAGGCCATTAATGCCAGTTGTTATCGACGGATCAGGAAGTATGTTATAATTGTCGATGAGCTGCAAGTTACATTGCATGTTTAGTCTTAAAAAAAGTCAAGTTTATTATATAAAAATAAATAAAATAAATAAAATAAATAAAATAATGTTAATAAAAATACAATAAAATAAAATTAATAATAAAAATTATTAAAATAAATTAATTGTATATCCTGAAAATGTAATACCTATTGTACTTTGCAGGTAGTTATGAACAATCGCCGAGATTTATGGAGGCTTACGGTGATTCTTTGGAAAGTGAGAATGTGGCCGTTGGTAGCTGCGAGAGTCAGTTGAGAGAAGATCTCGCGGAAGCTATGCTCGAGATATCAATCGCGTCACATCGTGCTCCAGGTAAATGTGCAATTACATAACAAAGTTTTACATTTTAGTTAAAGACTACAAATCTATAAATGCAGGTCAACTTAATCATAGTATCATTAAAGTGACCATCGGCATGTTCAGTATAATTTGTACAAAGGACCCCGCACTTTTCGTAGGGAAAAATGATTTTTATACGAATTTCAAACTCTGGCAAAAGATAGCTGAAAGCATGCTAAATTATGCAATGAAAAGCATTAAAAGTTAATTACCAAGTCAATTCTTTGAGTCATTTTTGACGCACCGGCGCTTGAAAATAAAAATAAACATGTCATGTATTTCGCATAATACATACATGCGTGTGCACGCGCACGCGCGCGCGTGTGTATGTATGTGTGTGCGTGCGCGCGTGTGCATGGTGTGTGTAACTGCAGAAAGAATTACATCTTTTGGTTGCTTGGTTGAAAAACCAGTCTTGCTATCTCTCTTTTCAAGCATATTGCATATGTGTATCGTTAGAAACGAGACCTATCGTGTACTCTTTGTAGTTCCCCACCATCACAGAGGTGATTGTTTTATAAGAGAGGAATCAAATAAATTCAGTTATTAGTAAGAGTGATTGGTTGGGAGATAAAAGGGAAAGTGCTGCATGGGACTACTGGTGAAGGACCGCTATAAAAATCCTAACGCGCCAAGTCCGAGACCTCAGGTGTAACGAAGAACTTCGAAGAGTACATGAGGCTTGTTTCTAATGATACACAAACGCAATATGTTTAAAAAAATAAATTATGATAGCAAGACTGATTTTTCAACCAAGCAACCAAAAGAAGCAATTGTTTTTGCCGTTACACACACACACACACACACACACACACACACACACACACACACACACACACACACACACACACACACGTATGTATTATGCAAAATACATACACGTTTATTTTTATTTTCAAGCGCCGATGCGTCGAAAATGGTTCATAGACTGGTATTCACAGTCGAATCTTATTTTAAGATCGTCTCAAGTAATATCTTAAGGCTGCTAATACGGCTCTGTGATTGGTTGATAGCATCTTAAGACCGTACTTAAGACGATCTTAAATATAAGACTTGATTATGAATACCAGCCATAGGATTGACTTGGCAATTATAATTTTCAATCGGCATGCGTTTAGCTATCTTTTGCTAAAGTTTGAGCCAATTCGTATAAAACCTATTTTTTCTTACAAAAAGTGCGGGGTCTTTTGTATTTATTTTGTATATTTACTTATTGTGATTTGTACTACAATTTTTATTTCCTGGTAATAAATATTTTTTTTTTGTAAATGTAGAAGAATAATTGGGAGGAAGCGTACTCGGCGAGGTATTTTTTATTTTTATTGTTACTTGTTTTGCCTGCATTCCATATTATCATACTGTCATAAGTTTTAAGGGGATGCTGGAGTCGTCTGTTTTACCGATTGAACGCTAATTATTTTCGGATACGCTTTGCTCTTAATTGATTTCATAGAATTGTAAATTTTCCAGAATTAAAGTATAGACAATAACAAAGGGTGGGTAATTACAATTTTATATGAAAAAGGAAAAAAATTAAAAAATTATGCTTTTGTGCAATCATCTCGTGACTTTAATCTACAACACTAAGTTTTAAAGACTCTATACGTATAAAATAACTGTTATGCACCTTTGTCATTACAGGAAAGAATAATAATGTGCTGTCAAAAATGAGCTAGAAGCTTTGGTATAAGAGAATAATGTATCTGAAAATTTTATGTATGTGTGAGTGCGGATTAGGAAGAAGTCGATAAGTAGAGTAATATGAAAAAATTATTTTTCGTTCTCGATTTAAAATCCAATTTACAGATTGATATTAATATGTGTATTCTTTAATTCTGGAAGATAATTTTCAAATCTATAAAAGAAATGTATACGAAATCTCATTAATAATGTGCACGAACGATTCTACATTATCGACCCCGATCAAGTTTGAGAGGCAGTTCAGCATCCCCTTAACATTATACATATGTACGATTTCTTGAATCTTATTTATTATATTCTACAATTCTATACTTATATAATTATTAAAGTTATATATGTTCCGAATTATTAGAAATATTAGATTTTTGAAAGCAAGTGAAAGATCGATAAACTAAAGAATAAAAATCCTTTAAAGATTTATTTGTTTTTGCTTTGAGAGAAAATCGCAGAACATAATAAAAATATTATTTTTTCTTATTTACTTACATTTATTTACGTTGTCATTTCCTTATGAAAATATGTTGTTTTCTTGCAGCAGCGCAAGCATTGCATATAGCATTTATTGTATTACAATCTAATGCTGACTGTACCATTTTTTATTATTCGAGTGCACATCCCCTATAATAAATCTTAAGGGTGTATCGGACATACGATCTTAGACAAAAGTGCGTGAAATTTGAAATACTTAAATATTTACGCCTAACGCATAGTAAATCTAGATGTAAGAAACTTGAATGATAGTTGAGTCTTATTTTTACTCTTACAAAGGTATTTTTAACGCATTTGCGATTTTTTTCACTTATGAGTTTAAACTTTTGACAGTGAAAATGCACAATTATCTCAAGTTATATTTTATTTCTTTAAAACGGTGTAGTGAAGACAATTGAAACTTGGCAGATATTTTTATCTATTCATATACTAGATACAAAAAAATTTAAAACACTGGTACTATTTCTTCTATATTTTTTTAGCTGTTTCATCCGTCAAGATCGTCTTTTTCCATAAGATAGAAAAGGATACCATGTAAAATCAGTGAAAATTAAAATAGTTATAACTCAGCAACCATTTAGTGGATGCGTTTTCAATTTTTTGCAGTACGTTAGGAAAACTAAAAGAACAATTTCATAAATTTTTAGCAACTTTGTACCATTTTGAACTTTAGTCCGATACATCCTTAAAGTGCACATGATGTCAAATTGATCCAAGACAATTTTTAATTTGTAATATTTTAAAAATTATGGGCTTTTTGAGGAAAAATGTTAAGATGTTTTTTGTAGTAAATATATTTAAACTTTAAAGCTGCACAATAAAAAAATATATTTTTGCTGCCAGTGCACCGAAAATGATTCTTTTCTCACGTTACTTTTACTTAAGTAAGAGTCTTGGTAATATTTGGTAAGGTGTAATTTTTTTTTATTATTAATTAATTTTGTTACATAAATAAATAATGTGTAAAAAGAGTGCTCTTTTTACAAAAAATTTATGGTAGAATAAAAGAATTAACCGAAAATCAGTACACAATGGTTTTTGGGTCGCCGATTACGAATCCGCCATCAGATTTCGATGATTCTTTTTCAAAATGACGAATTCAATATGGCGGTTCACGATTTTGAGTATTTCTTATTGATTTTTTATGGAAATTGGTATACAAGGGTTTTTTGGATCGCTGATTACGAATCCACCATCAGATTTCGACGATTTTTTTAAAATTGCGGATCCAATATGGCGGCTTACGATTTTAAGTATTTTTTATCGGTTTTTGTATCTCGAGTAGTAGTAAGGAAACAGTAGGCGTCGCCTCAGAAATCTGGCTGAAAAGGACAATTAACTCCGAGCTCTAAACTAACATTGCATATTCAAATTTCGTAAAATTCAATTTCCAGTTTATTATTCAGAAGCATATATTTTTATTAACTTTTATAAAAAATAAATAAATATCTAAAATAGCAAAATTGATGGTTTTTTACTCGAAAAAACGTCAGCAACAAAATTTTGTACATCAATTTCCATGAAAAATCGATAAAAATGTCAAAATTGTGAGCCGCCATATTAAATCCGCCATTTTAAAAAAGAATCATCGAAATCTGATAAATTCATAATCAGCGTTTTAAAAAATCTCTGTATACCAATTACTCTTAATTGTGAACCACCATTTTGAAAAAGAATCGTTGAAATCTAATGGCGGATTCGTAATTAGCGATCCAAAAAACCTTTGCATACCAATTTCCATAAGAATTCAATTAATAGAAAAATGTGTGCTGCAAAGGGTTAAGATAATATTTAAGATAGTTTTATAATACATTCAATATACAGTCAATATAATACATTCGACTATGAATGCCAGCGTCTTACTGACGCTTTGTCGCTTTCGCGAATCTCTAATCTATCAATTTGCGAGAACCGAAGACACTCATGAGACTACACATTATATACGCATGAATAACAAAAAATACGATATACAACACAGACTTAACGGCGCTCGTGTACGAAAGGCCGATTTTACATCCTTATTACATAATGTACTATTGTTACATGTGCGTGGAAAGTAATTCTTTTTGTGGCCCTCGATTGGCAACAAGTCGCCGATTGTATACTAAATTGTTACCATTTCTTATACTTATAACAAAAAATAAAATGTGTTACTCGTGCGGCTCGGCTATTTCCACTTGTGCGGGTGAATTCCTCGCAATTGTGGGAAATAGTCAATTTTTCGCACTTGTAACGCAATATTTATTCTCGCACAAATAACTTATTCTTTATCACTGATCTACCGATCAAGCGTGCAGAAAGTCATACTGTAATTATTTCCGCATGACTATTTCCCCAAATCCTGCATACTTGATCATTTTTTCACACTTTTTTCTTTATTCTGACACTTGTGTTGTACCATAGGCACGTCATCTCGCGACAGATATATGGTAACTCTTGCAAACGTTACTGACATTTCATCGTCATCTTATAACGCATACAGTAATTTTTGAGGCTTTATCGCGAGACCTATCGCTAGATAAATAACCTGTTAATACGTATCGCACAGACATCGTCATCATATCAAGGGCGTGTTAAAGTCGAGCAGTGCAAAGTAGTGAGTGCAAAAATGAATACTAAAAGAGTCAATACCCGAAACTTCTGAAAATGATAGCAAACTTTCACTTCCAGACATTGTCCAAACAACAAAAGAAACTACAGAGAATCTTTTGCCACAGATATAAAAAAAATAAATATTTAAATGCATACATTCATGAACTGGAAAGTTAAAAGCCAAATTAAATTATTCTGAAAATGTACTACTGACATATTTTACGAAATGATCACAAAATCATGTATCATCGATTTTGGTCAATTTATGTGTTAAAATGTTAAGAAACTCTGAGTCTTAACACTAACCCAGATAGCCAAGTTTGTCGAAAACAGACCTTGTAAAATCTTGCTACAAATCTTGTTGACAAGAAAGCACCAAACTTGATGCAAATTTTCATATATTCAATAATGTCAACAATTTGATAACAAATATACAGCAAAATTTGCTGATATAAACCGACGACAAATTGATAGCAAAGACCATGCAAAATTTGTAGAAAACTTGGCAACAAATTGTCTGCAAATCTTGTTGATAAAATTCAACAACAAATTGTCGACAGAAACTGAGCAAAGTTTGTTGACATCACCCGACGGCAAATTGTCGACAAAAACCGAGCAAAGCTTGTTGATATATTTGACGACAAATTGACAGCAAAAACTGAACAAATCTTGCAGATATAATGTGACAGCAAATTGTCTGCAAACCCGAACAAACCTTGCTGACATAATCTGATAACAAATTGATGACAAAAACTGATTAAAATTTGCAATATATTCTAGCGGTAAATTGATGGCAAAAACTGAATTTAAGTGTGCTACTTTATTTAAATTGATAATTTAAACGATCATTGACTGATAATATCATGTTACAAAATTGCATCCCGCTCTGCCATAAAGTATAATAAAATGTACTGCACTTTCTTTTTTTAAATTAAATTAAAAGAACTACCCCAATAAAACAGTTACGTGATATCACGTAGAATCCACGTAATTTACATGGATTACGTGGATGCAATGTTCTTTTTTCATCACCGCATTGAATTCTTTTATTTTCGAAATATTTATTGGATTTTCTGTGGATATATCTGTTAAGAAATATTTATAGGGAATTTACATGGATATTTCGAGGAACGCCGCACGCTCGTCCGCCAATTAGTGCACGGCGCCGTCGACAAGCGGCTAATTCTCTCGGAAGTAAGGTTCAGCCGACGCGCTACATAAAGCCCGCAGCACCATTAAGACAAGCAATAATTAGCCCGATGTGGAAGAGGATTTCCACATAACACTTTTATGATTTATTCATTTTAATTGAGTGAACGATTCACTACAAGAGAAGTGAAACGTTCACTCCAATCGAATAAATAGTTTACTTTTTAAAAATTCACTCTTATAAGAAGTAAGATGTCACTCCAATTCGAGTGGCCGTATTTTCAACAAGGTTTGCTCGGTTTTTGCTGACAATTTGTTGTTACATTATGTCTGCAAGATTTGCTTGATTTGCTGTCAATTTGTCGTCAATTATATCAACAAGCTTTGCTCGGTTTTTGCCGACAATTTGTTGTCACATTATGTCTGCAAATTTTGTCGCCAAGATACAAGCTTAATGCGGACACAGATGTTATAATATTTGGCATCAAATTTTGATCAAATTTGTTGCCAATTTGGTGACAATTTGATGACAAATTATCTGGGTAACATTAACATTAATGAATATAGCAAACTTATTACATTTAAAAAAAAACAAGTACAAGGATTTTAAAACAAAAAGTTGAACGTTTTGACGATAGAAGAAATTAAAAAATTTCTTAACGAAACTCTTGATCATACATATTTAGCTACAAAGGTAAATATTATCAAATATAGAAATAAATATTTACACATTTACATGCTCCATTACAGGTAACTATAATTTTTTAAATTTCTGGCGTGTGTAGAATTCATAAATAAAATTTGTATTTATTACTAAAACAATTTATTTAAAATTATACAGAAATAAAGTTTCTTTTTCATTTGCGTGGGATTCTGTTCCCCGCAGACTGTCCGTTTTAAACTCTCTGCCTTCTGCTCTGAACCCCTTTTCGCTTACACCATTTTCTATGCACTCATAACAAAAAATAGAATGTGTAACTTGTGTGGATCATCTATTTCCACTCATGTAGGTGAACGCACTTGCCTTTGGCTCGTGCGTCCACTCTCCGCGCTCATGAAAAATGATAGTTATTTCTGCACTTGTAATACAAATATTTAATTTGTTAACGAAAAATAGGTTTCATTAAAGGTACGCGAAAAAATGCACAATTTTACAAAAACAAAA
Source organism: Monomorium pharaonis (assembly GCF_013373865.1). Classification (NCBI taxonomy): domain Eukaryota; kingdom Metazoa; phylum Arthropoda; class Insecta; order Hymenoptera; family Formicidae; genus Monomorium; species Monomorium pharaonis. The sequence continues at coordinate 35,237,535 of NC_050467.1, read as the reverse complement.
CTTTTATTTTTAGGTTTTAGGAAATTTTTTAAAGATTTTATAGGTAAGGGGCCATATATTACAAGGAAAAAATAAGCTGTTTAGTGGATTTAAAAAAAAAAACGAAATCAATTACACATTAATTTTTAGTGGAAATAAGCAAACCTAAAATATTTAAGAGCTGCCCATGTTGCTTCTTTTAGGAATCCCAATAAGCACGCAATATTTTTTAAACGGTTTTTAAATATTTTTAATTATTTTTACATTATTAGTGTTTATTGTACAAATAGTATTTATTTAATATTTATTAAAAATCATCCATTTGTTTTATATTAACTATTTATTTCAAATAATGGATTAGAAAAGATACTTAAAAAACATTTATTTAAGGTTTATTTAATATTTATAAAATATTAATTTTATTTTTTTATTAAAAATAGTGATTTAAGAAAATTATTTACGTAATATTTATTTAATATTTATGCAATATTTTATATGTAAAAATTGGTTTAAAACGATATTTAAAAAATATTTAAAAAATATTTATTTAATATTGATTAATATTTATGTTACAATAATTAATCATTTAAAATAATGATTTAAGACAAATATTATTTATATAATATTTACGTAACATTTTATGTTTATGTAATCATTATTTCACATTTAAAAAGTTTAAAATATAATTTTAAAAAATATTTGACTTTTGGTTGGGAAGTTTTACTAATTATGGAGCGTAAATCAAGAGTAAAGGGAAAGTAAATTTATATAATGAGAGTGTTAAAAGGTTATAAATGAATGCCTTTAAGAGAGATAAAGATTGAAACATTGAAACATAAAGAAAGTGGAGACTAAAACAATATATATTGCACTTATCGAAACAATATGGCATATAAACAGTACTCTAAAATTAAGAAATGACATATATCCTTTAATACAAGTGAGTCAAGCGAGAGAACCTTTCTGTTTTCTTTCTTTCTAAAAAATTAAAAAATTTTAAAGATATTATTTGATCTTTTTTTTGTGTATTATTTCAAGTAAAATTTTTAATTAAATTATAAATTATATTATATTTTAATGTTGTTCCATACTTCTCTCTATCTATTTATCTTTTTCTTTTTCTTTTCCCTTTTCTTTTCCTGCTTCCTTTTTATAAACTCTGTCAAATACGAAAAGTACGCGAAATGTCAAATTAATTTTGTTCCTTATTTCACTTTCTTTTCTTCTATAACAAACAATTAACAATTTTACCTTGTTATTTCTTCCCTTTCTTTCCTCTCTTTCTTTCCCTTTCACTAATCTCTTTTCTTTTCTTCTCTCTTTCTAAAAAAGTTCATGCTCTGTCAGATACATAAAATATGCGAATGGTTAAAATATATTATTTTTAATTAAACTTTTATCTAAATTATTAATTATATTATATTTTAATGTTATTTTCTATTTTATTATTATCTGATGTTTCTCTTTATGTTTTCTTTTTACACTCTTTCCCTTTCTCTTTTTTAAACTCTCTTTTTGTTCTTTTTACAAAAGTCGCTGTTTTACTTTCTAAATTCTTTCTTCCTCTCCCCCCCCCCTCTCTCTCTCTCTCTCTCTCTCTCTCTCTCTCTCTCTCTCTCTCACGCACGCGTGCACTAACCCTGCACGTCACGATGCGACGTCGGCCGGTCGGCGATAACTGTACGCCGCAAATAACCTTCTAAGGGTACTATTTTATAATACACAACCATGCGCGCGGATAGACACAATGAATATCACCCTTCTTCTATACTTCATCGTCAAACTTTCGCCAGACGGATGTTTCGCCAGTGTGATGTTTTGTTAAGCTTTTGCTAAGAAAACAGTAACCGGCAAAAAACCTTTTTTTTTTTTTACTTGGAAGGAAGCTGCGGTTGGGGATGGGTTATTTTTTTTTGCACGAAAATTATCGGGAAATGTGTTACTTGCAGAATCATTATGACCTAGCGAAATAGATCTAGGCATAACATCCTTAAACGAACTGTCATTAGGTTGTCAAATAACTGTCATTAAAATGTCCTAGACGCGAGCTTCACACTCGCTCATCCAACACACGATGTATACGATCCACATTATATATTCACATTGTATATATTCTTGCGCTCTACGAATTTCTTTTGCAAATTTCACTTTTCTTTTTCTACTATTTCTTTCTCTACTATTCACCTCCCCTCAATAAATTATTGTTTTTATAAGAAGTCCTGTGGTAATTGTTCTTATGACAAAAAAATATCCATTTGTCTGAAATGACATAACGTTCTCTTCACTTTAGCCAAAAATGAATAGCAGAATATTAAGCAGTTCAAAACCTGTAAAAAACTGGAAATTCAAGTTTTCTGCTTGGGCTAAAATTGACGGTGTTTTTACCTTGTTCTTTAGAAATTGATTTTTTTAGTTTACACATTTATTTCCACTAAAAATAATGTGTGTGAATAAAGCTACATTTATGAGAAGAAAAATTGTTAATAAAAAAACTTATATATGAGATTAGTAAATAAATAAGTAATAAATAAATAAGTCCAAGTATGTATAAGTAAAAAATATTTATAATTACAAAAAATTTTGTTAAAAATTTCCATTGATTTTGACCTTAACTTTTATTCAATCAACCAATTTCACTTATATTTTAGTCTTACAAGTGAAATTAAGGTTTTTAGATATCTATTGGCGAAAATAAAGTTTTAAAAAACCTTGCAGATGGACTAATAAACGGGCGGTCAGACCAACACTTTAATTATAACGTAGTTTATTATTCTCTCTTTGCACATAATGTTTACAATAAATTACAGTCAAAAAATAAAATTTTGCTATTTTCTTAACGAATTAAAAATGAGCAAATTACTAAATGATTTTTTAATTTATTGATTTTTTCTTGAAATTTTGACATCTAAAGAAGGGTGTCGAAAAAGTGAATTTTTTTGCCGACCGGAGAAAACCTTGGGATTTCGTTTTTTTTACAGTTTTGAGGGTACCGAGTTTAAATATGTAATCTAAGACATCTAAGCTATTAAAAACTGGGGGAAATACATTGTACTTGAGATAATGTTAGCGATCTGGGGCTCGATTCTTGAATTCATTCGCAAGAAAACGTATGCGCAAATATCCGCTCTAACAGAAAAGTTGCAGGTTTATTGGTTAAAAGCTATACGATAGCCAATAAATTTTCAACTTTTCTGTAAGAACAAAATTTGCGAATACGTTTCTCTTGCAAATGAATTCAAGAATCGAACCCCTGTATAATTAACTATAGCAAAATACAAATACGAAATAGCGCATATTATACATTAAGTGAATATGCAGATATTAATATATAGGTGATTTTATTTACATGAGTATGTCCAATTACCTGTTCAACTTAATATCGCAAGCTCCGCGAATAGACCTAGAAAAGGCACACAGGCACACAAAAAAAATGTGTCCGGCGGACTAGACCATGATATTCTTATATTTTTGGGTTCGCTGAATCCGAATCTAAAGTCCGTTTTGGCCCATCAGGTCAGAGTTCTTTACTAACCTCAAAAAATAACCGCTAAAGTGAGACTTTCGTACTAAACTATAATCTTTAGAATTGCCCAAAAAATAAAAATACTCTTTATTAAAACAAAGTAGAAACTATTAGGGAGAAAGAGTATTCTTATTTTTTTGGAGTTGCTGAATTTGATTCTTACACTAGATTTATTCCATGAGGTTCGACATTCAACAGAAATCAACTATTATGTTTACAAAATGTAAATCAAGACAGCAGACTCCAAAACCCATATAACTCAGAGAATGAAGGAAAGGGAGTGGGAGATCTATATAAGACAGCATAAAAAGATTTAAAAAACAGATTTACAATATTTTTTGTAATAGCGTACAATGTTTGGGAATCTATCGTCTTGGTTTACAATTTGCATTCCTCCTTCCTTTTTCATATAATCGAACCCTCAAAAATGACGTGTAACATAAGCACAACGATTATTTTTTTATACTTATGTTTTTATTGCAAAAGGATATAGGTAATTTGAATACTCTTGTACATACATGTTCATAATCTTTTCTCGATCACTCGCGGAGTTTACGATATTTAGTTGAACAGGTAATTGGGCAGATTTATGTATACGTATATGAATAGATTTACTTATACAGGGTATCTTGCATAAGGTATGAAAGTCTTCATGAAAAGATAAAGAGATCGAGGTGAACATAAAAGTCTATCATAGTTTTTGGATATCTCCAATGATAGTTGAGATATTAATTTTTTTAATTATACGAATGAGAGCGCGTTGAGGGAAGCGCCGAGCCGCTCGAGCTATAAGACAGTCCACTGTGTCAAGCATTGGCTGTAGTACTGGGGGGGGGGGGGGAGAAGCGCGGCGAAGCACGAGCAACGGTACGCTTCTCCTCCTTTCCCCGCCGCCGGCAGCCAATGCTTGACACAATGCGCCATGTTATTGCTCGAGTGGCTTGGCACTTTCCTCGGCGCGCTTTCATTCGTACAATTTGAAAAATTAATATCTCGGCTATCATTGGAGATATCCAAAAACTATGGTAGACTTTTATGTTTACCTTGATCCAGTCTATCTTTTTATGAAGCCTTTCATACCTTATGCAGGACACCCTGTATATTGATATCTGCATATTCATTTAATATATGTATAATACGTGTTATTTCTTACTTGAATTTGGCTATAGTTAATTCAGATCGCTGGCACTATCTCAAGTACGATATATTTCCCCAAGTTTTTAATAATTTAGATCTTTAGATGATATTTAAATTCAGCACCCTCAAAACTGTAAAAAAAAAACGTAATCTCAAAGTTTCTTCCAATCGACAAAAAATTGTACTTTTCTTCTTTGGGGGTATAAACCCAGCGGCACAAGATACTTGTTTTTGTGCTGAATTGCTTGCTGGGATAGAAATATTCTGTTCTGATTGAGTCATTTCTGAAAATGGATGAAAATGCACCAGAACAGAGTATTTCCATTCAGCAAGCAATCTTGTATGAAAATAAGCATCGTTTGCCGTTGGCTTTATTTTTAACTATATATATGTGAGTGTGTGTGTGTGTGTGTGTGTACACATATACATATTTATATTTATATTATATTCTGTACACAAATTTATATCTGTACATATTCTTCAATATGGATTTAAGCTCGCAAAGCTTGCAGGATGTAAAATTCGGGTGAAATTTGGCATGATATTTGACGCGTATTTTGACTTTGTCACTTTTTATTAATATCGAGAATTAAATAAAATAAAAATTTTTGTAAGAAAAAGAAAGAAAAGTAATTATTACTTGTCAGCATTTTACGTCGATGCCATGGTATATTGTGGAACTTGAGGTTGTATTCTAAATGGAAGAAAAACATACTCAAGTTAAATAAATTTTTTTTTTCTGTGATGTTTTTTGAACATAACGAAGGATGAAGTCATTAGTGTTGTAAGATTGCAATAACATAAGTTTGCGCGGACACAGAACTGGCCAGAGGCAGGTATCTCCATTTTGTAATCCCCGTAACTCTGTACTATATCTGTGCACTAACAGCAAGATATTTTTGATGTTTATTTTTTGGCGGGAAGGAAAAACGTCCGATAAACGGTATTATCGTCTTTGTACTAACTATGTAGATTCATCGCATTTTTGCTCGAGCTTTCTAGCTTTGTGTATATTATCTTAGAATGAGATTGTTTTGCGATTACGATACAACGCAAACAAAGTGTGTTTCTCTTAAGTTTGTCTTGATTGATTTGATTGATTTCTGCGTAATTGACACGCGCGTGGAGTACACCATGCGAAAAATAATGAGGGGCAAAAGAATTAGACAATCCTATTTTTTCATTTGCGAGACGCTCAAGATTTTTTGTTTGTCAAGCACGGACCTGTGCTAAGAAAAAAAGTTGTTAACTTGATTAACTTTTTAGTTAAAATATTTATTTTATTTTATTTATTAAATATTTAATGGATTTTCTCTTAAAGAGGATCCTAAAGTTGTCTGTTTTACTAACATTTTGTTCAACCATTTAGTTTCGAATTGAGTTTACAGAATTAAAAATTCTTTTTACACGGTCAAAGTATGTATACAAATAAACCCGAAGACGATTAGATCAAGACCAAAACTCCAAAAAAATTGTTAAAGTTTGTTTATAAAAATATTCGCTTTAAAATACAAGTTATGTAGCTTATTTGTACACATGAATGGTATCCCGCAGTTCGGAATAGATTAAGGAATAGGACTATATTTATCAAATTACAATTAAAGCCGTAAAAAAAAAGATCTTTGTATGATCAAATTTTATTCATTAAGCGCTTTCACTACAGATTTCTCAGTAAAAGCATTTAAATGAATAAAATTTGATCATACAAATAACTTTTTTTACGGTTGTAATCGTAATTTGACGAATATACTCTTATTCCTCAATTTATTCCGAACTGCGGGATACCATTCATTTGTACGTATAAGCTATATAACTTGTATTTTAAAGCTAATATTTTTATGAACAAATAAACTTTAAAATTTTTTTTGCATTTTTTGTCTTGATCTCGGGTTTATTTGTGTACGTACTTTAAACATGTAAAAGGATTTTTAATTCTATAAATTTAATTTGAAACTAAATGGTTGAACAAAATGTCGGTAAAACAGGCGACTTTAGGATCCCCTTAAATATATAAATGCACTGAAGAAAAAAGTACTTAACTTGATTAATTTTTAATATATTGATTTGATATGTTTAACTTAAATATATAAATACTTAAACTGAAAAAAATTCGATCAAGTTTAGTTGAAAAGAAAAACGTTATTATTTTATTTCAAATATTTATATATTAAATTTAAATACCATAAATACTTGAATAATAAAAATTTAATAGTGTTGACAAATATAATTAAATTAATAATCTTTTTTTCTCTTAACGATTCTATTGTGACTTCAACGCCGCGAGATCGTATTCATATTAAAATACAATCCTGAGCGAGCATGCGAGCGATAAAAAAAAAGATAGAAAAAAGAAAAACTTAAGAGAGAAAGAGTGAGAGTGAGAGAGAGAGAGAGAGAGAGAGAGAGAGAGAGAGAGAGAGAGAGAGAAAGAGAAAGAGGAACACGCGACTCGTGATCAGCAGCGACTCGTGATATTGATACCTGCCAATGGCTTTTTCTGTTACTAGGGAGGCGTACGGTATTTGAGAGGGTGGGTCAACCGGTAACTAAAGTCGTCAACCCTCACACCGGCACCGTGATTACCGTGTCGGCCGACGAGGATGAAGACGGGGCTTTTAGCTCCGTATTGGAGTACGACTCCGTCGCGGAAGAAGTCCACGCGCCTAGAAGTGTGTGCGCGGAAGAGGGCCCGGCTTCACTTGGCGCGGCCGTCGACTTTCCGGACGAACCGGAGAGCCAGGCGTTGAGTCGCGAGCTCACCGAGATCTGCGCGGAGATGCGCGCAGCGAGCGAGCCTGCAATTGACAGCGTGCCCGATGAAAACATACGCGAGCTACAGGAGCGTCGCGCCTTGTGCGCGGAGATGGCGGCCACGACCATGGCAACGGCGATCACATCAATTGACTATGAAAAGGAGGAGGCGTTCCACGACGTACCAACAAGTCTCAGTCTGTGCGCTGAGCCAGGCGAGATCCCGAGCAGCCCAATGACGCAAGCGAAGGAAGCGTTGTGGTGCAGCAAAGGAAGATCCGCCGTCGACAGACGATCTGTCGAGGATTATCGCAGCGAGGCTCATGAAAGGCACCTTGCCAGGGCCAAGTATGTTGTCAGCTATGACGATAACAGCGTCACGTTAATGGAGAACAAAACGATGCGAGATGACAGGAGTATTATCGAGATGCCACAATCAAGCAAAGACGAGAAAATAAAAAAACTTATAGCGAGAAAAGCCATCGATACCGAGAAAATGTCGAATTGCGCGCAGAGATCGCATTCGATTGAACAGCGAGTGACATGGACCTCGGAGAATTATGTCGTCAAGGAGGACGAGGACAACATCGTCATCGAAGATGTGCGGTGTGTAGATATAGCGAACGCTAGAAAAGAGGACAATGACATTGATACCAAGAGATTTGAAAATGTGAGAGATAAATGCGAGGTGACACGTAAGAACAACGAATGGAGAACTCTTGTCTCTCCGCGGGAACCTACTGACAAAAATCGGGTTACTCTCGAAAACAAAGAGATTACAGCGAAATCGATCGCCGACGTTATTATCGCGATGAAAAAAGATCCGATTGAATTCTTGTCAGATGTGGAGAAAGCGAAATTACTTCCGACTGACCGTGATGATAAGAATGAAGACGACAATGAATTGCCGCCGCTGGATCCTCCACCTCTGGACGATTTCAGCTCCATTGAGTATCACATGGTAGAGACGTGTAATCTTGGTAGAGAAACCGCTTCCATATCCACTCAGTCCGATGACGACATTGAGCACATTCATGCGTCTGAAGTGATGCAGATGCGGATGAAGATTGACGTCGGCGGCGACACAGGTGCGACTACGGGTGTCGCGCAATTCTCCTCTCCCATAGTGCGACGGAAGAGCAGCAAGAGCACGATTTCGGATGACGATCTCGAGTACATACACAGTGTCGAACTCGGTTTCGAGTCCTCGGAACAAGGCGACGCTGGCGCGATTAAATTGTTGACGAAGGTGAACAGCGGTGACAGTTGCTCGCGTAGAAGGCATAGCAAACATGCTTTATCTTCTGACGATGATCTAGAACATATTCAGTTATCGGAAGTCCGCGAGTTAGAGCTCGATGCGATGACGAGACTGTCGCAGGGAGAATCTCTGCTGCAGACAACTCTGCAGGAAACGACGTTGGCGGAGCAGCAGGGAACAAAGATTAGATCCAACAGAAAATGGACAGATATCATGATGATCGAAAAACGTGAGGCGGAGACCGCGGAGGTCACCGTAATATACAACCCAGAGAAGATCCAGCCAAAGTCGAAGGAGTCCGACAGATCCAACAGTTCCATCGATTGTTTCAGAGACAAGGCGACGGAAGAAGCGCATCCAAGCCCCATGAAAAGGTCCAAAAATCGTGGCCAGAAGACGAGTTTCTCGTCGTTTTCGCTGCTACCTGTTGCTAAACGGATCTCTCAGACAACTGATAGTGATATTGTTGAAATTATCGATCTCGACGCAATGCAGAAGGCTGATATGAACGTCAATGCGACGCCGGAATGCAAGATTCTGCCTGTCGTTGCAACTGGGACACGTGCTCGGAAGTCTCGCAAGAGCAAGCGATCGCAGTCGGACGGCCAGTCGCAGGAGATCAGCTTGACAGAGCCTCTTCCTCTTCCCGTCTCTTTGCCTTTATTTCGCTCTTCCAAGGTGAAAATAGCAGAATTGCAGGAGGCCGTGCGGGAAGAAGAGTCGATCGTGGACTTTTGTTCTAAGGATCAGGAAGAACAAAAAGCCTTGTCCTTGGTGGAGATATCCTGGAGTTCGGTTGTCAAGAAGAGTATCTCTCCTTCCTCTGATTCGCAGGACGTTCGCAAAGAAACTGATCTTGAACCGTTGATAGAAGTGGAAGAAAGATCGGAGATCGGCGAACATGCGAGAAAGCTGGAAGAAACGAAATACCGTGACAAGGATAATTCTATGACGTTCCTTGAATCTGCAAGACGCGCAGCGCGACGACAAGTTTGCAGAACCAGGGAAAAAAGAGAGGAGGAGGAAGAGGAGGAAGAGGAGGAGGAGGAGGAGAAGCAGCTTCTCCTCGGTGAGAAGAATAACGTCGTAACGAAGACGGCGACGACAACGGTGGAGGAGAATATTCTTGTAGACCTTCAAGCACCGATAGTAGACGAAGAGCCTCACGCGGACAAGGATATCACGTGCGTCACGACCACTACGGTGCGGGCTAAAATCTCTCGAGGCAACAAGGGGGATAGCAAAACGACGAGGGACAATCCTCTCCTCGCATCGGAAGTACGATCCACCGTCGACGAAACACGTCGAGGTAACGTGGCAGCTGAGAGGAGAGAATCGCAAAGAGAATCTTCTTTGCAGCTTCAGCCAATGTCGCGACCACAAGCGCAAGAGAACAGCAACGACAGCACGGCCGACGGAACATCAACCGAGCGTTACAATTCAACCTTTTTGAAAGTATCCTCGGAATCCTCCAATGGACCCGTCGAAAAACGGAGTGAGATGGAGCACAAGGCACCTAGCACCGAGCACTCGAGCATCGCCGTCAAGAAAGCAAGCACCAGATCTAAAAGGAAAAAGCGCAGATGAGTAGAGGATTGCTGCATGGACGTGCCTAGGGCCAGCCTTGCCCTCTACATACTCCTGATGCAAGTGACGGGAGTAGATTAGCGTTCATACATAAGGGAACGAGATCACGATGAATTCCCGTTGCTCGCGCCCCAAAACTGCGCAACCTCGAAGAGCTATCCCGCGTCGGGTAGCGTCGATCGGCGTATTGCGTCTCACTACAATGACGATAAGCTCATTTTTCCTTCGTGATTAATTCGCTATTGATATTTCTAGGAATTTATTTCTGGCATGAAAATTTAATATTTGAGACGATTGCGAGCGGAGTAAACTTGTAAGAGAAATCGAGAAAAAAATATGTCATCATATATGTACAAAGTTATTGTCTGTTTAAAACTCGCGCTTTGTGTGGTTCTATCTTCATTTTGAGTCTTATTAATTAGTAATTAATACATCAATCACAAAGATATACGCATGAGTGTACGGGCGTGATATAGCGGGCAAGGTTGCGTTCTAGCAAATATTAGGATACTATTAGACGCTTCGGCACTAGTTTTAATGAAGTGTAAAGCTAACGAAGGCGTTCCTGGGACGGGATCGCGTCTCGTTATCCGAGAAACACGTATGTAGCAATTTTAATTCGACTGCCTTAGAAAAAATAATGGATTCTATGTGGTGCAAACAAATCATGTATCTAGATATCGTTTGCCCATTATCGGTAACGTAATTGTTTGGTACAATTAACGATGTTCTTGGCCATCAGGTGTTCATTTACGGGATCGATTCTTTTTAGCCAGCCTATTCTTGAGCGATCGATGTGTAATAGGCCATACTTCGTTGTAGTACAAAATATCTATCAAATTCATCTAGTTTTTATTTACTGCCTATGAATTATGAATTTCATCAAGTGACGACAGTATATATTAAGAAAAAAAGTTACTAATTGACTAAATTTTTCAATTTGATGAAATTATTTGACTTCGTGTATTTGTATGTACTTGGTACATTTACATACATTTGATTAAATCTTTTTAGTTTAAATATTAACTTATTCAAATTTAGTATATAAATAAATTTAATAGAAAAAATTTAATTGAGTAGAAAATTTTAATAAGGATTTTCGTCGAGTATACTATAGTTGAATACAGAAATATTTGTATATACTTGTATATACTTGGTATGTATTTGTATATACTTGGTACATTTACATATATTTGATTAAATTTCTTTAGTTTAAATATTAATGTATTCAAGTTTAATATATAAATAAATTTAATAGAAGAAATTTAATTGAGTAGAAAATTTTAATTAAGAATTTTCGTTGAGTATACTATAGTTGAGTACTGAGAAATATTTAAACTGGAGTTTAAATATTTTATGTATTTAAATATATAAATACTTGAACTGAAGACATTTAATTAAATTGGAAAATTTAGTTAAATTAACAACATTTTTCTGAATGTAAAGAAAACAAAGAGAAATTGTTGAAACTTTGAAAAGATTTTTCAAATTATAATACTTTGTACAGTTTGGAATGACTATAATAAGGAACTCTTTGATTGCTTATTTAACTGTACATATTGTCTTTGTGCACTTTTGTATAACACCTATTTGTTTTCAAGATTTTAAAGGACTCTATGTCATCAATTATTTATATGACGAGTATTTCCTGATAAATTGTTGACGAAATACTAATAATAATAATAATAATACATAATAGTAATAATAAGAGGACGGCAAAAAATTCGTTATGAATCTTAAGACGATGTGTTCTACATGATTCCTCGAACGCATTCATCTTTGCATAAACCATGCTGTTCGAACATTTACGCTTACACGTATCACTACACAAATTTAGATACAATATTGAACATTGGACAAAGCACTGTGATTGACCATAAATGAATCCAGAATTGGCTAACCGTATGACGAGTATCACAAGAATAATGACGATGATGTGAAGGATAAAACGTATCAATATCCTTTTTTAACGCATGATTTCAGACATTTCAGACGGTTCTGAAACATCAGTCCAATTAAATTTTGTTCTCTTTCGTCGAAGTTTACTTCTAAATTTTATTTTCTTGAAATTTTTCTCTAATTTTTTCTCTCTTTCTCTTCTCAAACAAACTACATATTGTCTACAAGAAAAACTTAACGAATTTATTAATTGGATTAGATTATTATGTTCTCTTATTAATTTTTGTATTGATTTATATACACTTTTTTAGTTATTATCAATTTATATAATTTATATATGTTGTAATCAGTGTTTGTCGTTATCTGTCATCTAGATAAAGAAGCTTTGTTGTATTTATCTAGATTATCAAAATGTATGTTATCTTTGTTTATTTTAGATAAAAGAAGTGTTATCTTTTTAATTTATCTAAATAATGTTATTTTAGATAATTTGAAAAATATAATATACTTTTTGTATCTAAGATAAATATGTAGATAATATACATTTTAAGAATCTAGATAAAGATAAAACTATTTCTTTACCTAAATGATTATTTAGAATGACAGTTTTATCTAAATAATGGTAAACACTGGTTCTAATAATAATTGAAAATGTAGCAAGTCGTGTAAAATGATTTGAAACACTCTTATTGTTAACATCGCTTGAATTTATTATTGAAACTCAACAACTCAAATCTGCATATAGTTTGATATGAACTATACACACTATACACTATTAACCCTCTTGTGCATGGTGAGACATATACGTCTCATTTCTTTAAAAATTTATATCTCTTATGAAAATAAAGATAGCGACTTTTTTCTGGACTTGTTTTAAAGATAAAGTATCTTTAGATAAAAAATAAATACTTGTGAGTTTCATTTCTTGAATTATATACATAGATACTACATACATATTACATACAAAATACGTACAAAATACATACTTTGTTATACTTTTGAATACTTTTAAAAATATTTTTCAAATACTTTTAAAAATAATGAATACATATATCTCACAAAAATTAAGATAGCACGTTTCTTCTGAACTTTTAAAAGTCAATGTAAAAGCTACATGAAAAAAATTCCTTAATTAAAAAATTGCGGATTTAATATGACGGACTACAATGCTAAATTTTGTCAGATTCGAATACAATTTATTTTCCGGAAGTTTTTTGAGTCGGTGATTATAAATTAAAGTTAAATTTTTTAATTCAGATCTAATATATAATTTGACAAAATATACGAATACAAAAAAAAATGTATATAAAAAAGTAAAAATTTAAGAAAGTGTTATATTTTAATCTGTCATATTGGATACGTCTTTTAAATTTTGCAATTTTGATCTCATCATCAGTGACCCCAAAAATCCTTATTAAAACGTGAATTATTATAGAAAAAAATTATGCCTAAAAAAAGTCATGTACGAAAGGGTTAAAAAGTAACGTTAGTGCAATTTTTAGTATACTGACGTTCGCATATTCAATGTAATTTGTAGTGTTAAAAATATTAAAATCTTGCAACAGAATTCATTATAAACAATTTACAGAAATTATATTTTGTTATTGTTTAACGTTTTATTTTCTTATTTTTTTATTGAAATATTGTCTGTATTTATTTTAAACTTAGATTTTTTGTAAATCTTAATTGGAAATTGGGTTATATTAATTTTCAATTATTTTAACATTTTTTTAGTCTTAACTTTTCTACAATTATATTTTATTATTATTGTATTATTTATTATTATATGTGATTGTGTATATATATATATATATATATATATATATATATAGATGTGCGAAATAAATTACGAATTTTTAGAATAATTAAAAAAGTACATTTCAAAAAGGTAAAATATTAAATTTTTTAATTTAAAAACAATTTGTTTGTCTCCTGCTTTATAAACGTAAAAGAAATTTGGGATATTTTTAAGTAACTGTAAAAAACTATTTGATATAATTCTTGCACGGATTAAGAGTAGGCAAGTTGCGTTTGTGACCACATTTTCAAATGAAAAAATTTCTTATATATAATATACGTATATGTACATATATGTATAGGTATATATTTGCATGTATGTATATATACACATACACACACACACACATTATATATAATATATATGTATACACATATATATAAAATTATTAAATTATATTTTTGACCTTATACAAAAATTTGTGTTAAAAATGAGAAACTATTATTTAAACTATTATAAATTTACAATAGCAATCAAAAGTTACAATAGCAATCAAAGTTGCCAAAAGATTTTTTTGTAATTATAATTAAAAGTTGAAAGAGTTCATTTAGAATAAAAGCGTGATCACAAGATGTAGTCAATTATATAAAAGGGAATAAAAACACTAATAATTCATGTATTAATCGATAAGAAAAGAAACATAAAAATAGATCGTTTATCCTATAATTTTACAATGCATCCTTCTTCTTGAATTAATTGTTTATAATTATTAAAATTTTAAATTAAAGAAAATTGAAATATTTTAAGTTTTGTAAATTACAAGTTGCAACAATTTTAAAGTTAAATATGACATACTTAATTTATAATAAAGATATAAATTCAATCTAATATGCTCAAAAGACGAATTATTCGAAAATTAAGGGAACGTTTTTAACTCGAAAGCATCAAAGACATTTAAAGTTAAAAAATTTGAGATTTTATGAAGAAGATTAAACTTACACACACACGCACACATCCGCGCGCATAAAATCTTAAAGATTTACTTATTGATATTGATTTTCAAGGCATTTATTACTATTTATTATTATTTATAATCTATAATTTTTATTAGATGTCAATTTAATTCTCGGCCCTTATATTTAATCAACTTAAAATTCTCACTTACGCGGCATATCCACTAGATTTCATTTCTTGAAATTATTATTATTATCTGATTGATTCCACTTCAAGTCTTCAGAGGAGAATGTCAAAATTGACGACTTTATCAATTCAAAACTACCATCTTTTTTCCAAAATAGATTTTGCCCGTAAATTGGCAAAAGTGTATAAAAAGTAATGGAAACTATTTCAAAAATTGAAAATATATTTTTTGTAAATAAACAATATATATCTTTTAAAGCCGATTTAAGTTATACACTTAATATATTGAGTATTATCTTTTAACCCTTAGCTGGCACACTTCACCAGAATTACATAGCTGGCATCCTACGGTCTTTCAGATCCCAAGCACTAAAATGTGTACTGTAAAATAGCTATTGATTTTTATCACTTGAAAAAAATGTAAGAATGCAGAAAAACGAAAATGACTTTAATTATAAAATTCATATTTCATTGTTTCATATTAAGAGCTACAAATTTACCTAAAGCCTCTCGAGATACTTTACTTTGAAAAAAATAGTTTATTGGTGGTCGTTGTTGGTACACTGAGGTCTCTGTTTACTTCGGCTGCCACGGCTATTGAGATTACTCTCTGTGCTCGAGGGGGTTGAGGGTTCTTCAAAGTAATAATAAATAGCACCACAGTATGTAATTCTTGAACGATAACGGAGAGTAAATTGAAGCTAAAGTAGGCTAGATTCAGCTGAACCTCATGATGCCAGCTAAGGATTGATTTCATTATTATCTCGTATTATTATTTTTAATTTTATTGTAGTTATATACGTAATTAATCAAGTGTATACACACACACACACACACACACACACACACACACATCATGGGGTCCAGCTGAACTCAGCCTACTTTAGCGCGCGTGCGTGCGTGCATGCGTGCGCGTGCGTGTGTGCGTGTGTAATTACGTATATAATTACATTATCAATAAAAAGTTTTGTGTGTATAGAGATTTTCTCGTTTAAGAAATTATATATTTTTATATTTTTGAATACAAGTAGAACTGTGTATATATTTATACAAAATTTACACTTTTAAAGATATTTAAGCTGAAGAAAAATGTTCCCTTAATTTCATCTTTTATATTTCGTTTGCGTGGTAATTATTATATATATATTTTTTTTTTAAATCTTCTCTTTGTATCTCTCCCAATTCATTCACATTTTTAAAATGGCCTACGAAGGCATGTACTTTATATGTAAAAATTTCAAAGTCTTTTTGAATGTTACACGCGGATTAAAAGACGATGAAGAAAATAAAAAATAAGAAAAAGAATGTAAAAAACGTGTTCAATGTTGCCGAATGTTGTTCAATGGTGATAAAAAGTGTGCATGTGCGCGCGCACACATGTGTGTAGATATAAAATTACATTTCTTGTATACTTTAATATTAGTAGTAAAAGAGAAAAAAGAAACGGATATTGTATGTGAGAATGTAACAAAGAAAAATGAAGTTAAATACTCATTTCAGTAAACTTGGTAGTTTCATGGCAGCGATCTACTGTCGTTGCTACTGCTGTTGTATAGTTATATAAAAACTCACGCAGAAAACGTATGTTGAGAAGCGAATTTTATTATTGATTCGAAGATCATTTATAAAATCTATTTTGAGTGAGAATACGAATTGTAAAAAAATAAAACATGTAAAATGTTTGCAAATCCAATTAACGTCGGACTAATTATCCGCATTGGAATTAAGTAAATTTTTTTTAGGAGAAATAATGAGTGGTGATAAAAAAGTCAACTGCTGTTATAAATATATAATTTAAATACAAAAAATAGTTTATTAGGGGCTTTACTGAGAAAAAAGTCAGTTTGACTAAATTTTTTAAATATTGATTAAATTTCTTTTGGCTAAGTATTTATATGTTTAATTCAAATACATAAAATATTTAAACTGCAATTCACGTTTTTATTTATATAATATAACTTAATTCGTTTCCATTAAATCGACTATCCGTATCCCACGTCTCTTGCTACGAATTAATAATTTGCTTTAAAAATGCTATTATAGGAATATTTTTAATTGCTATTCCAATTCTCAGGGTCAGTTTTCATGTGTAACCCTCAGACAATTAAATATGGCCGTTAAAAAATGTTTTGAAGATAAGATTTTTTGAAAATTTTCTTGCATATTATTTTTCTTAAATCCTTATTTATTCTTCGCCAACAGTCTTTAAATATTCTTTGGAACTACCTTTAGATATAGCTAAATGTGTTTCCTTCATGTAATAATCTATAAGAGGTGAATTTCTCAGATTCGCGAAAATCGACGAGTTTTCTTCTGTTTTCAAAAGGAGAAAAAAATGGTCAATTTTCATTAATCTGAGAAATTTATGAAGGTTGAATTAGCAATCCTTTTATTAATAAAAATTGTATTTACACAACGTTTTTACCAAAATTCTGGTCTTTTTCAAACGTATGGTATTAAATGCTAAACATGGAGTGACGTGACAACAGCAACAAATTATTTCTTTTTTATTAGTAGTGTTATTTTTTATACACTTATTTTTTAGCTGTGTAGAGAATGCACAACGCACGTCAAATTTAATGAGATAAATGCAATTTATACAACGAAGCCACTCCTACTTACTTCTTTATTCTTGATTTTTATAAAAATAACACTACTAATAAAAAAGAACTGCTAACTTGCTCATACACACCACTATTTTTCAAAAAGCTTTCTGAAAGATATCTGGCAGAAGGTATCTTTCAGAAAGCTTTCTGAAAAATGTGTGCTATGTGGGTTTTGTTGTCATGTCATTTCGTGATTTAGTATTTTATACGTTACGCTCGAAAAGGATTTTGATTAAAACATTGTGTAAATTTTTATCAATAAAAGGATTGCTAGTTCAATCAATCTTCAAATTTAATATTTTCTTGTTTCTTACTGGCGACAATAAGAATTATATTTGTTGCTAAGAAATTTATTCCTATTCTTTATTTTCAACCTTTTAGAAGAAGCCTTCAAAAATAATCTCAAATGTGAAGAAAACGATCTCAAAAACCTCTCGGAATTCTATTTCAATCTGAAATACAGAAGTATAAAAAATTTATTCTTAATTCTTATTTTCAATCCTTATAGGATACCATGTAAAGGAAACACAATGGTAAAGGTAAATTTTTTAGATTCGAAACAAACGAGAAAAAACTCGTTGAATGTAAGAAATTCACTACCATTACCTTTTGTTTTTGAAAACAAAGGGTTGACCCTTAGGCGAGAGTGAGCTTTAAAAATAATCTTTCTTATGAAGAAAATAATCTCAAAAACTTTTTAGAATTCTATTTATATCCGAAATGCGGAAGTGTAAATTAATCTTTAACTTTTATTTTCAATCTTTATAGAATATATGAAAAAAACATATTTATCATATGTATGAAGGTAGTTCCAAACAACATTTGAAGACTATTGGCAAAAAATAAATAAGGATTTTAAAAAATAATACATAAGAATACTCGAAAAATATAACCTTGTAATATAATCTAAAGCATTCCTCTTTTAGAGACTATATTTAATTTCCTTGAGCATGAACATTAACCTCGGGAATCGAAAGAACAATCACAAATATCCTTGAATAGCACTTTTTGTGAAAGCAAATTATCCATTTGTACAAGCAGAAAATGTCGATATCTACGATTAATAGACAGTTGATTAGACGGTAATGAGTTAAACATATAAATATTTGAATTGAAAAAAGTTGTTAACTTAAATAAATTTTTTAACTTGATTAAATTTATTCAGTTCAAGTACTTATATTAATTTGAATATATAAAATACTTGAATTTTAGTTTTAAGTTTAATTAATCTATATATAATTTCTAAGAACTTAAATATATAAATACTCGGACTAAAATTCAAGTATTTTATGTATTTAAGCTAAATATATAAGTACTTGAACTGAAAAATTTAATCAAGTTAATCATTTTTTCTTAATTTATATAATTGCAAATTAAATTATGAAAAAAGAGAAAAGAACATATGAGCAGGGATAATTGGGTCAGTGTTAGTAAATATCTGCGTAATGCAATACTTGTGAATAATCATGCACTGAGAAAATTATTTATTAAAATTAAAAGATTTTTTCTTGAATTATAGGAAATGTTTATTGTATACTTTTAACTAAATATTTATTTAAAACAAATTAATACATAATTTTGTTGATTAAAAGAAGTAATTTTTTAAATTATAAAAAGTATTTGACAAAAGAAATTTAAGTAATATAATTATACAATAATAATTAAATTTCTTTTATAATATTATTATCTACATACTACATGATCTAATTTCCAAATGAGAAAAATTTTGTTTTATTTATGAAAGTTTTCGTTAATAATTATAACAAATAATGCGATGATTAATATCTCTTGGAGATCATTAGAGTGACTTTGACAATGACATGTATCATCAAGTTTATTAGAGGTGGCTTCCTTATAAATAATTATGAAATAAGTAATTTTTTATCCAACATTTTAAATAAAAAATCTTTTAAAATAAAAAATTTAAATAAAAAATTATATAAAAAACTTTAATTTAACAAATATTTTTTAAATAAATATTTTAAGATAAACACATTTAAAGAAATACATTTTTGTTCTTCAAAAAATATTTTTCTCAGTGTGTGAATGTACGGAGAATATTTCTGAACGATAATGCATACATGAAGACGAACAATGTTATGCTTAAGAATATTACCTAATAATAGTGTAAATAAAAATAGTCTTATAACAATATTAAAGCAAATACTATTGTATTGAAACAAAAGCATGATATATTAATACTGTTATTGAATTAAAAAATTATAATATTTTTAATTAATTAATTAAATTAAATTAAATACTATTGATACATTTTTTCCTTATAGTATTATTATTTTATAGATGTATTTAAATTAACAGTATTTTCTGAATGGAAATAACTAACGTCATTTACTAATATCTACAATTAAAAAATTAATCATTATTTTTAATTAATTATTATAGCATTTTTTGAAATATATTATACACTAGTGTGTGCGTACATGGCTGCGTGCGTGCGTGCAACTATTACTTATTTTTTTATACGAATTAAGAATAAAAATTGTACAAAGTTAAAAATGAATCTAATTATGTCTAATTTTCTGTTTTTTTATTTATTTATTTATTTATTTGAGTCACTGCTACTTATGCTTCGATATCTGATAAAAACTTTTCTGACTGATAATCTCCTTTTTTGGATTTCATGAATGTTGTAAGAATACTGATACCTTCTGTCACATATATTATCATCGAAGACTGTTCTTCTATTTGAAAATTCTATTTGAAAATGGTAACAATTTTTCTAAATTAGAATAAACAACATTATTTATTTATTGATAATTAATACTCGCGCGTTACGTCACGTGCTGACCTAAATATCATTGTTCAATTTTGTCCAAAGATGTCATTTAGTTTATTTGACAAGTAGAAAATGTTGATGTAATTCACCCCATACATTCTCCACATTGTTTTATTAGGAAAATTTTTATTAGTCTGTGATGTTTTTGTTGATACTGATCTAGATCCAAGCGGCATTAGATATATGCATATAATTTGATACATAACACATCGATCAAAATTTGTTCCTCATTTAATTCTTGTCGCGATCATTATTTTACATATATCGCTACATGCAGGCATGTAATACGCGAAATGGAAAAAGAAAAAGATAATAAAAGATTTACGCGCAGTTTTTATGATTTAAATATTTTAAATAAATAATTGGTGTGTGGAATGCGTGTTAATAAACGGAATGCGTGTGATGCGTATAGGTATGTGTGGTATATATTACAAGCAAAAATGCACATTGTATTATTGAAGGATATTTCAATTTCTTCTCATTCCCGTTAGTCGGGAAATTGCGATACTCGGCGAAAGAACGAAGGTAATATACTCCGTTGCTATAGTAATTCGAGCATATTGCGTGTCTGTTTTTCGTTTTACTCTTCAGCCGTTCATACACGGCAGGAGAAAAAATAATAATTGAAATAATAATCATTGATAACGTCCAAATTCGCATAGCGCGCATTTTGTATATAATTATTCTCGAATTCTTGATAGTATTTTGACTCCTCTTTCGAAACAGAGTATTATTTCGTTTTTTTGCAGTATAAAGCTTCGTGTAGATATTACTTATTGTAAAATCGTAGATATGTGTATGATGTACTAATTTATAGAAATTGTACTAAAAAAATATTTAGGCCACGTTGCACCAAAAGTTATTGAACGAGCTGGATCAACAATTTGTGAAGTTGTCTTTTCCTAAATTATTAATCTTACTTGTAGACGAGAAATTAATGCCGAATATGCAACATTGGTGCAACCGGACTTAAATGTGGAAGATTAATTATTAACGGAATAGAAATATTTTTTGGGCGTCGAATTTATTTGTAACTTTAAGCGATTCTACTTTCTTTTTTTCTGCGTATAGTGAGTTACAGTTTATCTGTGTATTTACCTGAATAGAGTTAAGATGAATTAATCGATATTTCTTCACGCAGAAGTATTCTTCTAAAAAAAAAGAAAAAGAAACAAACAAAATGGCCGATACATCATCTATCAAGATACATCAAATTTTGCAATAAACTCTTTGGATAACGTTAGTTTTGATTTGTATGTACAGTGGCGATTAAAATGGTATGATATTCTTCTATAGATTTATCATAAAACAAACTAGTAAGCTACAAATTACAAATGAGAATTACAATTAAAGGTATAAATTAATCGTCTATCTTAAAAAAATCAATTATAAAAGAAAATGTACTTATTGAAATTAATGAATTAAATTATTTCTACTTGTTATTTGGAATCTCGTGCAAAAAGTCAAATTAAAATGATTGACCATTGTTTTTAATCTTATAAATTTATTTTAATATGAAAACCGACTTACGAAAAAATTTCATTATTTTTCATTTTATTATTCATTTAATTATATTATTGATTGGTTTATGTTTTTATTTATTATGACATAATTTGATACGCAATGAGCTGTTTTATGGTTGTTCAATGGTCATCTTGTTTAACTGTTTAATTATATTTTCGTGTCCGTCATTTCATTCGTGTTTTAAGTTCATACATATTGATAATGTATTATGACTGAAGAGGACTAAGTATAGTTGAAACGTTTCTTTAACACAGTGTTATTAGTCGCGTTTATAATTATATAATGTTTATCTAATTAATTATAATGTATTAAGAAAATTTGTCTTGGTTCAATACATTGACCTGTTTATCATATTATTTTTGCTTAGCATAAAATGATTGAATTTTTTATCTTTTTAATTCTTTCTTATTAAACATTTGAAGTGACTATATTATAAAACGAATAATTATATTTCTTTAATTATATCCTGGGAATCTCTTTGATTATTTAAGCATACTTCAAACTACACTTCTTTACATTTGAGACAAAAAAACTGTAAGCTTTTCTACACTTACAAAAAAGTTATTAACTTAATTAAATTTCTTCAGTCTAAGTACTTACATGTTTAAATACATAAAATACATAAAATACTTGAATATTTGAACTAAAAAAATTTGATCAAGTTTAACCACGTGAAATATTTGAATTTTAGTTTGAATACATATATAACTTAAATATTTAAATGCTTGAATTAAAAAAGTTTAATCAAATCGAAAAGTTAGTTGAGTTAATAACATTTTTCCTTACACGGAGAAAATTTTGTAATAAAAATTACTATGTACGATAGTACACGTGGACCATAAGAAAAAATTTTAGAGAATTATACCATAAGTATAAGTGTATGGTAATGTGATGAAAAACATAATAAAAATTTTCATAATGCCTTCATTGGTTTGCGCTTATTATTTACCACAGTAATTTTTACAATAAAGTTTTCTCCATATAGTGTAAGTTGAATTAGTACGATATCAGTTATAAAATAAACATTTGCAAACTAAAAATTTATACTTTTCGAATGAAGGACTTAATAATTGTTAAATATAATAATTGTTTTCTATCAAATGTCGAATACACTTTTTGTTAAATAAATCTTTGCTTGATCAATAATATGAACTTTTCGCCACTGTACATATCATTGCAAGAAGGGAATAATTGTGGAAAGTTCGAATATATTGTAACGTAAATTGTCAACGCGGCCGATAGATTATATGTCATTGATTTTACTTTCGCATACACTGGAATATTGTAATAGAGCATGGTTCGGGGCTCTGTATTTTATAATAAGGTAACATTCACTTTAAATAATGATTCAAATACAGTTTTTACTCTCAACAGTAAAAATCGTGAACATGTTAATCATGATTGTATGATTATCCTCACTTATACTACTTATGTGCGTTGAACGGATATGGAAAGAATTTTGTGCGCTATATCAAGAGAGAGATGTTTTATTGAACAGTATTGATGAGCAGTTTTTTTACATTAAATACGGCTTCATTAAAATGTTTGTTAGTAAAACGGGTTTTATTAATCGTCCATTAATCACGATTAAATTTTGAAAAATATATATATTTTTATATATTTTGTATATTTTATCTCTTCTTTTCTTTAGATTTATTATTAATTTACTATTAAAGTAAATAATGTAACGACTGATCTTAACTTAGTTTTATGTATCGCCAAGAAAATCAATACTCGCACTTATTTTCTCACACTACTGTATTTGCTGCTTCAGTCACGCATATTTTCTCAATGCACAGGTATGGTGCGAAAAAATCGGCCCGCCTATCTTTATTAATTCAAAGTTGTCACTCTAACTCGTAAGCAACGAATATTGTTGTAAGGATGATTGCTTACGAGTTCAAGTCGACAATTTTAAATTAGTATTGATAGACAAGCGCCATTTTTAAGGCTATAGCCTCTGATGGAGGCGGTTATTACTGTGTTGGGGATGGAGTTGGGTTGCTTGTGAGTCAGAGTTGGCAACTTGGCACTGATTATGAAATTCCAGTGTATTTATTTGTCCGACTTAAGACAAAAGCGGAAGCCCTATTTCTCTTTGATAAGCTTTAACTTGTAAGTTCGTTTAGTGTGCTTGTTGTGAAGAACTTTTGTCAGTCTCGTTCGTGAGTCCTTTATCTCATTCTCGTAAATGATTCATGATGATGGGAAACGGCCATGCGGATATGTAAGAATGTATACGACGCTTGTGTGATGTTTGCAATGCCAAAGTCCGAACAAGACCTGTCACATGCTTTAATTAAATTTGATGTAAGTCTATGGTCAGTCGATTTGTGTTATTTCCTCGGATGTGCAATGAGGAAAAATGAGCTCGGATGAGCCAAAGTAGAGAGAGATAAATAATAATTAACGCAAAAAGGAAAAGGGAATAAGAAAATATTATTTGTATTAGCTTGTTCGGTGAATCTGAGTAGTATTTTCTCAATGCACAGGAACGGTGCTCAGTATTATTTTTTTTTTATGAATCGCTGTACAATTTTAACTTTATGCTCTATTTATTTTGCTACCAATGAATGACTGACTCTTGTGCGAATTGCAAAAGCAATTTAAATGTACTCGTTATTGCATGTGTAATACATATCGCGTGAGAAAGAGTGTCGCAGATCAGAGCAGTTTTTTTTTGTTTAACTGACCGAATTATTTTTGAGAATCTTATCTTACGAATGTTCCGGTTTCAATCATCGATGAACCACGAGCTAAACAGATCTAAGGGTCTTCTTGTTTCCTCCTCTTAAATTGCGATACTCTTTTTCTTAAAAGATAAAATCGGACTCCACGCGTGAATAGTTCTTAAAATTTTCATGACGTAACTTGTAGGGAACACTCTCAGGAATGCACTTTTGATGTTAATTCCAAAATTTAAGAATATCCAATTTATTCAAGAGTTCCCGCATTGAAGAAAAAAGTTGTTAATTTGATTTGAGTTTTTCAACTTGATTAAATTTCTTCATGACTCAATTTTTAAAGTTACACATTTGCCGTTGAAAAATTAAGTATCGAATCGCAAGAAATTTTAATTTATATATCAATATGATAGTTATACGAAATTAATTGACTATGCAAGATACCGATTTATATAAATAGATTGCGCATTAATTCCCGCGTTAATTCACATAACTTTTTTTATCCCACGCCACGACAACTGGCTAATTCTTTTCTGCGTGAAATATTTATATTTATATTTTTATCAGGTCACAAACAAATTTATAAATTTAATCAAGCTAACAATTTCTTTTTTCAGTGCGCAGAGATCTAAAACAGTTAATAGCTAAAACGAATTAAAGAATCGGCGACGTTATCTTCTCCCGTTTTTTATATTAAACGGGATCGAGCTGCGTGTGTCGCTTGACATGATCTCATTTAATTAAATTAACCGATCGGGGGAATCGTTCACGAGAACGAGTAGAAAGGAAGCGAGCGAAGTACGCGACGCTTTTCTTCCACGGCGTACAATCGATTGTAGCGGAAGTACGCCGAGATGTAATGTAAAATACACAAACTGACATTAATAATTGTAATGACAAATGTACAAAAAAAATCAGACAAAATAACAAAACGAAATGTCCGACTCGCTCGAGAGAGACATCGTGCGAGAGATGTCAGCTCGTGGAAGAGAGACGCTTTACCATGGAATGGTTGCTAATGCATAAAGGAGAAAAAAAGACAAAACAATATAAAATGAAAATAAAAGTATATAGTCATAACGCATACGCATGCTATTTTTCTTGAAAAGTTTCTCGTCCTCTTAATTACGACTTACGATGTATATATTTGTAGATTTGTATTTGCATCGCATATTTAGCGCTGATTGCGAGTTTGACTTTTTAAAAACACAAGAGTTCTTGGATGTTCGTGGAGCATTCTGATGCAAGCAAGATGTCACAGCGCATTTGAATATGTATATGAGACACGTTATAATTTTGTTTTAATAAAATTTTATTTTTTATTAATATTAAATGCTTTCCAATTGCAATATTCTTAGACACAAGTTGCGTTCCAATTGTCGTAATCGTTGAATACTACACATTTGTACTTAGCTCGAGGACTACTGGTAGAGTATTTGTTTTCTAATGATAATTAAATAGTTACTAATCATGTGGCGGCTATAAATGATGTTGAAAATGCACTTTCTATCACTATTAGAAATTAAATGCAAAAGGGTATAGACATACCCTGCTGAAAATGTAAAATCGGGACGTAAGTCGAATGTAAAGGGAAAATAATAAAAGCGTTAACAAACGTTCTACGAAGCGTAAATTGAAACAATGAAATGTAAAAGAAGCGTTAACACTTCTTTTACATTTCATTGTTTCAATTTACGTTTCGTAGAACGTTTGTTAACGCTTCTATTACTCTCCCTTTACATTCGACTTACGCTCCGATTTTACATTTTCACCAGGGTAAGTATTGAAAAATAATTCTAATTATCCAAACTGTGTACACAGTGTACACATTTATACTTTGTTGCAATTGAGTCGTGCAATACAATATTACACTTTGCGCATTTGACATATATAATTGTGTATATATGTGTCAAAATGTGTTAAACAATTTAAATCTGTTATTATTTAATTAAATTACCATTAGCCAATATCATCAATACAACTTCAACTTTTTCTGTATAGATATAATTAAATTTAATAACTTTGTGTGTATGTGTGTATGTGCGTACGTGCGCTCATGTATTACGTATGGCATTTATGTATACACAGAAAGAAATTTTTCCTAGAATTCACCCTCAAAAATTATAGTAGGACAAAATAAATTTCGAAAAATTGTTTACTATAATTTTAGTACAATTTCATTATATTTTATTCAAAGTTCTATTAATTTCTGTTAATGTCTTCTATTAATCTTCTATTAATGTCTTATTTAAAATTTTTATTAACTTTTACAACTAATTACTCTGTTACATAAGTATACTTCCTAATAAAGTATACTATTGTATAATGTTACATCATGCAATTGGGGAGCTTTAAATTGTTAAAATTATACTCGTCTCTATGTTGAGACATTTTTGCTTTTTATTTTTTATGAGTTAATGATATATTTTAAATTGTAGTCATGTGCGGCGCTGAATAAACATGTGAATACAGATCAAGATATCTTGTTTGGCTCTAGTAAAGGATTTATTGGCACATGTATCATCGGTCTCAAGGAAAAATTTACTAATAGATTCTAATTATAATTTATAAATTTACTAATAAATTTTACTAATGCAATGAGATGAAGTGACTTGAGAACTTGATTATAAATAAATATTTTGTCTTTGAATCTTGATTTAATTTCTTCTTTTTCCTTCTAAGTGCAATTTTAATCTCAATTGTGTTTTATTTTTATTAACTCAACGAGAGAACTTTTAATGTGCACCTTCTAAAATCGGTTTGCAAACTGTCAAGTTTTCATTATTAAAAAAAATATTTTTTCCTTAATTCCTTAAGACCAATGACGTAGACTAACCAGCCAATAAACTATAAGCATCTTTATTATACGAAAAGATCAGTTTGCTGAAGTATCTAAAAATTTAGTTTCAGATACAAATCTAAAAATAATTATGTTAAGCTATGAAAATAATTATGCAGAACGCTCGAGTACGATAATAATGTTGCTGAACAGTTTTGATGTTCTAATAATTATCTTGAGCATCTAATAATATTATTTTGATGGTCCAACATAATATATTTTATAACTGTATTTAGCTAAATCTTCAGACACTTTAACAAAACCTTTTTTATATACGCAACATGATTCTCCTTTAAGCGGTCTCTAGATGCTCAATATTAGTGCACAATATTTGAATATTGCATAATATTATTAATTTTCTTGAGGCTATATTGAGTTTGTTTTGAATTAAGTACCTAGAGAAATATTGTATAGTACTATTGTATGCTATTTCTTGTACAATACTATTGTATAATATTGTATAATCTTGTACAATACTATTGTATAATATTTCTCTAGACAGTTCAAAACAAACTCTAGACGAACAAATATTATTGTTCATCTAGGATTCATTTCAAAGATGCGCGACGAGTTTTATGCACGAGAAATCTGCTTCTCGTCACTAATTTGTTAGTAAACCTTTCCGTTATTTATTCCAGGTGGCAGCCAGTCGGTGGCCAGTTATGAGGATCTGAGCTCCAGCAGCTTCAGCTCCGCTAGCAGAGCGTCTCTGGACGCGAGAAGCTCGCCGACACCGTCGTACGGAGCCGAGAATATGATGGTGTTTCCTGGTGATAGTAGCGGCTCCATTTGAGATTATTTGAGATGCGCGGCCATGCTGCCCAAGTGGCTGCGCTGTCTCAGATAAAGAAAGAGCAAGATAAAGAGAAGAAGAAGAATAAAAGAAGATATTCTTCTTGGAAGATAAATTCTTGTTCGAAAGAGTAGGGCTACTTTATTGTGACGTGCAACCGCATTTAACTTTATCTTTCTAAATCGCATCGACTACGCAAAACTCTGTTTTTGTACGTTTTGTTGATATATACGGAATACATCACACAGTGGAACAGACGAGAAAGGCATAAAATGCATCAAATAGAACGGTAAAATAAAATGAAGACAATGCATATGTATGTGTACGTGTGTATGAGAACAAATTGAAGAATTGTTAATAATATGAGTAAAAAGGATGAGAGAGAAATGTGGCATCGAAGAAGGGTGATAAGGTCTCCTAGCCACGTGTGTAAAGCGGTTCTTAGATGCACAATATTATTGCATAACATTAGAACATTGCACAATATTATTGATCGTCTAGGAGCCATTTAAGCTGGCCGCAACTTTAATACGAAACGCGTGCAGTAAACGCACAGATAAATGTGTTTTTCTTCTTTCTATCAGAGTCAAGCGTAATTTGCCATTGTCTTGTTTTTTTCTTGTTGCCGCTTGGTCTATTGTTCTATGGTAATTCCATAGTGATTCGTTTGCTCCATAAATGTAATGGGCTTTTCTCTGGTACAATTCTCTAAATAGAGAAGCCTCGAAGCTATTGTCGTAAAAATGAAAGTGACTTTTGTTGCGTTCTCGTGCGTACATCTCGCATATTCTGCAGAAAGAAGAAAAAAATCCGTGCTGCATGAGAGTTACGAAAAAATTTCGTTTTCCGATTTTTCTTGAGATCGGTGTATTGATATCTAAGAGACTACTTTACGCTGGTTATCAGTCCCTATATTTTTGTACTTTTTCATATTTTTATCTGTCTCTGTGGGGACATATATGCACGCACTCACGACGTACGTTTTCGACGAGTCTGCAGTCTGCATTTGTGATAATTACATTTGTACATCCCTCCCTCGTGTAATTTGTTGGTATGTAATCTTCGCGATCTATTATTCGAACTTACACGAATATTTCCATGATTTTTATGTGAATATTCCGTTCCACTCGCGTTCTTTCAATAGCATGTCGACTTTAGGTGATTCAAATTCAGCAAACGGTTTGATTAAAATATTTATATAAAAGTTAGGCCAGATTTAGAGAATAATTACAAATAATTACATTAGAATAATTCTTTTAATCCATCAAAAGAACTTTAAATCCATTGCATTTATCTATCATATTAAAAATTAAATCGAATTTTATTAAGTGTGATTTAAAAATGGAGATTTTGCCATTCTTAGGATGAATGTTAGATAAACATATTAATAATTTTTCGTGATTTTTAGATGATGTTATTTTTTAAATAACAATTTAAAGTAATAAATATTATAATTGTTAATCTTAATAGAGATTAAAAAGTCTGGAAATATTTTACGATAAAAATATCTGTATATAATTTAATTCTGTATATAATTGGTCGGAGGAAGGAAGACATATATCTTATATAATCCTAAAAATTATTCAAACATTTCTTAATCTGAACATAAAATAACTTATTTCAATCAATTTTGATTTATTTTGATCTCGGTTTAACTTTTTATTTTTTATTAGTTTTCAAAAGCAATGCAAATTGTTACAAATTAGATAACACAATAGTAATTAAATTATAAGATTGTTAATATTCTTGACTATAGCAAAAATAACATTGGTAAAATAAATGTATAATATTAAAAATGAAAGAATGCAATTTTTATAATCTTATAGTGAAATCTGAATCTTCTATGATTGAGAGATTATTGTTTACTTATCTGACACGTGAAATATAGTTAATACAGATTATTTATATTTTGTGCGTTAAATATTAAACGTTCAATCCTTATAATTATCTAAATATATATAATATTATTGAGATAATCCAACATAATTATTTCACATTTATATCTAGCCTAATTTTTATATATACTTCAGCAAAACTATTATTTTCATATACAAATAATTCATTTACTTGACTCAAAATATACAGATATGTAACTGCGTGTAATAATTGATACTTTATCGGATTGATAAAAAATTCAAAATTTTTCAAAAGAAATAGAAGAAGAAAAACGAGCAATAATCGTTGCTTCTACATTAAATATATATTTCTTATATAAAAGCAAATATGTAAATGAAACATATTTTTATGTATATTTATATCTTTTTCATATGAAAACGTATCTGATTGATTCATTGTTAGCGCAATGCAAAGAAGAAAATGTTGCGCTAAGTTCCTTGAAATTCGCGTTTCATCCCTTCACAACCGATCAGTCTATCTGTCTTATTGTATTTCAGATCAAATGGAGAGTTCTTGACGTTGAGATATCAGCAGTGAGAAAATGTGAACAAGGCCGGTTTAATTAGTACGCTAAGTATAGATCCTGAGATAAGATTTTGCGAGAAATGTATGCAACATAGCGCGCCAGAGTATACCACGAAAACTTGGCAATTCATATGTATATACATGTAAATAGGTGTTGCTCGCTCTCTCTCTCTCTCTCTCTCTCTCTCTCTCTCTCTCTCACACTCTCTCTCTCTCAGCGAGTATTCACGAGTACAAGAACATTGTACTCCATTGGATATTAGTAAAATTTCGCCAAGTTTCTTCTTTCTATTTTTCTTCGCCAAGTCTACATCGGTCTTTGTGGACTGATATTTATTCATCTTTCTAATTCTTCAATCTCTATTATTGTCTTGTTCTATGGAACAAAAGAAATTTACAAGAATACACGAGAGTGTGATAATAATCGATTTGAATGAAACTTATTCTATCGATATATTATTATATCAAGTATTACTGGGTGAAAGGATAATCGGCAATACTCAACCTTTCACGAGAAAATCGTGAGTAAAAATTACGAGCGCCATATCAACGAATGCCCAAAGACCTTTTCAGTAAGAAGTGCGTAACACAGCGGCAGCGTGCTAGACTTATAATTTTGACATTGCGAGTTCAAGTCTTGATGAGCAATTTTTTTTTCTTGAGTAAAAAAATTTTTTAATGACATACAATTTTTTAACATAAAATTAAGAGGTTATACCAGCAACACGAAAATGACGTACATATTCAATTTTTTTTATGTCAAAAAAATTTTTTATATTAAAATGAATATACTTTTTAATATACATATTAAACTTAAAAAAAATTTTTTTGTAATATTTTATTTAAAAATGGCGGCGCAAGAATTATCATAAGAAAACTTTTTTTAAGGGGCTTCGGAACTTGCAGGCTAGCGACTTTAATTGTTGACTTATAAACAAAAAAAATTTTTTTTTTAATCTACATTAAATTACCTAGTGGACCACGTGGAGAATTGAAAAAATATTTTTTTAAAAAAGGCAAACATTTAAAGTCAAAATAGTGTTTTTAGGTAAAAATTGACGCAAAAAACGGTTCATAACATAAAAAGTTCAACTAATCGAAAAATCCGTACATGGTACGGATACCTCGCAGAATGTTGTTTTAAAACTACTGTTAAAATTTCAAGTAAATCGAACCAAAATTGTTACAGTTATATTGCAAGCCAATTTAAAAAATACAGTTTCGGGAAAAACGCGTTTAAAGTTTCAAAAACGATTTTTTACCTTTTACACGTAAAAATTTTTAGGTCCTAATTTTTTTACTTTTAGATCAATATTCATAGTCGAATCTTATTTTAAGATCGTCTCAAGTAATGTCTTAAGATGCTAATACGGCTCTGTGATTGGTTGACAACATCTTAAAACGGTACTTAAGATGATTTTAAATATAAGATTTGATTATGAATACTGGCCTTAGTCTGCGATGCCAGGACCATATAATTGCCCTTCTATGGCGATATCTTCCTCCTCTTTCTATTTACGAGACGATGTAGAAGATAAGCGCTTTTTTGCGACATTCATGAGCGAGCGTTCAGCCTGTTGTACGCGCATCTCGTTAACTTCTACACAATAATTGTAGTAATTTGGTCCAATGACGATACCTAGTAGCTCCATGATTTTCATAATGCTACATAAACCTCATTAAACACACACTGCAATATCAGTAGCTATGTCAAATATTGTCTTGCCGCTTGAAAAACTCTTCGGTGCTATATTCCAAACTGTAGCATTGAAGCTCTCATTCCTTTTTTAAACAATTATTAATGTCATTTACAATTACTTGGGGAAGCTCATTATTCGAAAGTAAGTTACTTGTTACCTATGAAAAAAAATTCAAAGATCTAAGTGTGCGCGGCGGCCGTGTTGAGATACGCTCAGAACGGCGCTGCGACTGTACGTTCATAAAAACATCATAAAAATGTTTTAAGCTATAAAACCAATTAGACCTTATTTTTAAGGCATTTAAGCAAAAAAATTTTTTTCAAATTTACAGTGATATAACCCCTTAATATAATACGTTTTAATTATTTATTTCATAAAAGTGCATTTTTTTTCTTTGCCTAAATTTGTTATATATTCTGTAGAATGACCGGAAATTAATAGATGTAATTTTATTTTTAAACAGTAATGACAGCAATAAAATATACACAACGCAAATAAATGTTACGGTATGCATGGTTTGCGTCAAAACTAACAAATGAAAGAGAAGAGTTTATGAATGTAAACATTGTAAACGAAGTATGTTTTCTGGTAGATATTTTAAAACTGTAACCATGTAACTGCAAAAAGGCGGTTTTTATACGATGCTCAAGATGTCGTGCGAATTACTGTTTCGTTTGTTTTTATGATAAATATCCTACAACTTGTACTCTTCCGTCTACTTCTACATAAATAAAACGTTTCAAATTTATTTTTACCATAATTTTTACAATAATTTTTACTCGCGATTTTCTCGCGAATGGTATTGAGTATTGCCGATTATCCGTTTACCAAATAATAC
This sequence comes from Monomorium pharaonis, assembly GCF_013373865.1. Lineage (NCBI taxonomy): Eukaryota > Metazoa > Arthropoda > Insecta > Hymenoptera > Formicidae > Monomorium > Monomorium pharaonis. The sequence goes on along the minus strand of NC_050467.1, from coordinate 35,204,318 downwards.
TTGACGTGATAATATATCGATAGAATAAGTTTCATCCAAATCGATTATTATCATAACCTGGTGTCTTGTTAGATAATCCGTCATCACATGGAAAGAAATTATCTCTTAGAACTTAACCCTTTTAAAACCATGGCAATCAGAAAATAACATAAAGTTTGAAGATTTTTATTTTTAATTTTAATAACATTTAATTAAAAAATTTACTATATGTATGTAATTATAATTATATAAATATTATATAAATATATAAAATTATATAAATACACTGGCGCAAAAAAAACTGGGACAAAAATTTTGACCGAATTTTTAGGCAATTTTCAAAGTGACGTAACTTTACGGAAAATCATCAATATTACATAAACTTTTTTTAAATTAAAGGGCAAAGACTCTACTTTAAAAATCCCTAGGCGAAAATTTGATTTGCTGAGTGTGACCCTTTTATATTACATAAAAACTAAACTTTTTTTTTCATTAAAAAAAGTAAAAGTTTGTTATCATTTTTCACACGGTTTTTGTTGAAATTTTGCTAATATTAATCCAGATCCTTAAAGCTTACTCTTTTCTAAGCAATTTAAAAAAAAATACATTTGATATGATGTTTTTTGTTGATTATACACGAGTTGAAAATTTACACTGCATTTTAGAGTATTTTAGCGAATAAATACAGAATAAATACAGTTTTTTGGATACCATGAAACGGTATCAATATGATATTGCACATTGATTTTATTTGTGCAAATTTCCACCGATGAATTTCAGAGCCACATGAAGAGCAAAATCCGACTGTCAACATCTACGTAGTGCACATTGGGTCACTCTGATGACAGAGATATGATTGAGTTAAACACGAATACAATTAATGTGCAATATCATATTGATACCGTTGCATGGTATCCCAAGAATACTGTATTTAATCGCTAAAATACCATAAAATGCAGTGTAAATTTCAAACTCGTGTATAATTAACAAAAAACATCGTATCGGCATGTATTTTTTTTTATTGCTTAGAAAAGTATGAGCTTTAAGAATCTGGATTAATATTAGCAAAATTTTAACGAGAAACTTGTGAAAAATAATAACAAACTTTTACTTCTTTCAATAAAAAAAAACATGTTTGCTTTTCATGCGATATAAAAAGGTTACACTTAACAAATCAAAATTTCGTCTAGGGATTTTTAAAGTAGAGTCTTTGCCCTTTAATTTAAAAAAAGTTCATGTAATTTTCCACAAAGTTAGGTCACTTTGAAGATTGCCTAAAAATTTGGTCAAAATTTTTTTCCCGTTTTTTTGCGCCAGTGTATATAAAAATTATATAAATAAAAATAAAGTAAATATACTATATGTAATAAGTATAATAAAAATTTTATCAAATTATAGCAAGAATTTTGTTTAATTTGACACTAAATTTGATACTAAAATTATACTCGTAATAAAATTCTTCGAAGTTTATGTCGTTTTACAGTTACCATATCTTTAAATTCGTTATAGATCATAGAAATTTAATAGTCTTGATATTTTTGGAAGAATATTTTCTTTTATATGCAATTTTATCTCTTTAGGGAGCAACACGTAGAGAAAAGCATCGATCTAAATTTTACAACTCGATTTAATATTGATATATATTTGCAAATATAATTCGTTACTTTGCAACGTTTATTGATTCCACGTACGTAACGACGGAGTTTCATTCAAGTCTATCGAAAACTGCAAAATTAGAGATTGCGGATGGGCAATCAACGCAAGGAAAACTCTAATACCCGCTATGTTTTAAAGATTGAAGATTACGAATTGGAGATTAGAATTCTATCAATAACGGATAATCTTAATTCGTTCTGAATAGATGAATTATAATCTTCACTTTGCAATCCTCAATCTTTAATGCATAATTTGATAACGAATTAATACGCACGCAGGTGTACAGACGTAAAACAGGGTAGAATCTCAAGTCCCGCACGTAATAGAGCCAAATTTTTCTGCGACCTTCTAGATCTTTTGCCCAGATTTTCGTGGGATGCCTAGCGACTCTTCCTTTTTTTAAATAATCACCTAGAATAATAATTAGCGAATAGCGTGCGCAATCAGTGCCATCGGGACTCGGTAAACCGGAAGATAGCTAGTAGATCAACTAGTGCATAGCGCGTACATAACTTTTGTAGTATTATTCCTGTTGTACGTACGCGTAAATTTCATAGTTAAAATACGCGCCGTTCATCCACGGCGAGTTGTACAAAAAAGTGTAATAGTTGCTTGGTGGAGATATCCTTTTAAAGCAGACTTTAATAGTCTTTATTCGATCTTTTCTTACTTTCTATCTTCAATTTTTTATCATCTACTACCCTGTAAAAAAAGTATGTAAATTAAGTAAGTAATATGTATAAAAAATACACAATTTATAGTGGGAATATGTAAAATGCATTTTTACAAAAATTAAATAAAATTACTTTTATCTTTAATTGTGTAAATATATTTTTATATTAGATGTAAATTATAATTACATAATAACAATTAATAATAAACAATAATTTTATCATTTTTACACTAAATGTACACATTTTTGTAATATATATAATATAATAATAATGTCAGATATTACATTTTTACATTACACAAAAACTAAATATTTGTTGGTGAATGACTATGTAAACATTTCTGAAAATTTAACTTTAACTGTAAAGAGCGATTGCAAAAATAGCCCAAAAATAGCCCATTTTTTCACTCTTGAACTTATGACTTCTACCTGGTACTAAATGATTTATGATGAAGCATTAATCCTCAGAAAGCTTCAAATAAAGCCAGCTTTTTGTTCCCCAGATATGGAGAGTAAAAGTTGCTAATTTTACCAACTTACGTATTCGCTGTTTTAAGACACTGGAATGAAAATTACATAATAGGTTAAATAAACGTATTCGTTCGCTTATGTGAATCTTTCCAGGTAAATATAGTTATAAGATTTTATTTTTAGGAGATTTTTTATTATCTTTTCCAGGACATTTTTTCCAACCACTCCTCTTAGGGCTACAATATAACTATTACTTTTTTCTTTTTCCAGGTCAACTTTGTATATATCCTAATCCGAATAATTCTTGTAATTTTATACATTTTAAGAAAACAATTGTAAGTTTAATAAAATTATATCAAGAGTAAAAATATAAATTTAGCTATATTTATAAATTTAATTAATTAAAACTTTTATTTACATTTTAAACATTTTGAAACTTTGTGTAAATTGAAAATTTTTATTTTGCATATTTAAAAAATATATTGCTTACGTTAATATTTTAAATAAAAAAATATTTTACAAATTTTTTATTTAATCTCGTTTTAGCATTGAAAAAGTAATGGAAAAAGAATGAATCGTTACTTCTTTAGTAGCGGTAACGGTAACGAGTTACTTTCGAGAATCAGTAACGAATAACAGTAACGAGTTACTTTTTTGACTTGGTAACGGAGTAACGGTAACGAGTTACTTTTAAAAAGTAACTTTCCCATCCCTGTTTATGTATACATATAATCGTGTATAGAAATATATATCAACGAACGAATACGTTTATTAAACCTATTATTATGTAATTTTTCACTCCAATGTCTTACAATGTAATATACAAATTGATAAAATTAACAATTTTAATCCTCCATATCTCGAAAATAAAAAGCCGGTTCCATTTGAAACTTTCTGAGGATAAATGCCTTATCGTAAACAATCATTTAGTACCAAAAGTCTAAATTCAAGAGCTATTTTTGCAGTGGCCCTTCATTTTAGCAAATTGTTTAGTTACTAAAAAAGAAAATTTTTATCTATAAGTTGTAATTCCCCTTTTATATGTGCATATACATTTAACAATAAGTCCCAAAATTATCTACTATAATAGATGTAATTTTTTAAACAATATTTCCTCTCTTCTAAATATCTTGCCTTTATTTTTATCTTTTTTTTGTTGCAACTAGCAATATTAAAGTGTAAGGGCCGGAACATAAGAACATGTTACGTTATACGTTGAAGAAAACATTATTGTTAATAAGAATCAACAACACTTGAAGAATGTCTACAGCTGTCCCTGTTTACCCTGTCAGCGGCCGCTAGAACTTACACTGTGCACATGTACACACAGCTCCTGCAAGCTAATCTGCTGATGACTATATATTACAGTCCCCGAATAGTGCCACTCTGAATAGTGCCGCTTCCCCTTATTCTCGTTCGAACGCTATGCCCACTATAGCGCTGCCGTCTTCGGCGTAGCATTTTTGAAGCATAAAAACTTAATCGCAGAATCATTGTAAACACACGCAACATTATTTAGAAAGCGCGAATTTTCACAGTGGGAACGTACACTCTCTAGTGATGGGGATACTCGAGTTCCAGGAAAATTATTCCTCTACAGTTCCATCGCCGGCATTATTCAGGGAGCAGATTGTACCAAGCGGACTCTAAAATGTCTGGTATTTATACAGTCATCATATTTAAGTTTATCTTCAGACATTTTGTAGCTAATGAAACTTTTTATACAATATTTTAAGAATAACGTTTTCAGCTAGAATATATCCTCAGGACATCCCAAAGATGTCCTCAAGACATGAGTAAAATTTTAATTTATATTAATACTATTACAGAATCTAACATACTAAACTTACTTTAGAAGTCAAATTTATACATAAAATATTTATATAAAATATTTACAATAATACAACTATTATATCCTGACAAGATCCTAGGACATCCCGGGACATATTCAGGATGATCCTGAGGACCTCCTGTGCTATCTGGGTTGTGTCTAAAAGTACCAACCAATAAGTCATAGATCGAAATGTAATATTGTCAAAAGATATTCGAAAATTGTTATTTATTTCAGATACATCAACAACTTTCTTGACAGAAAAGTTAATATTTAAAATTAGCGTTTAATAAACTTTAAAACCATGTCAAACTTATTAAGGCCTAACTGGACCTTCCAAAAGAATGGCCGTTTTGCCGATCATTTTTTAATGAAACGTGATGTGCCGTGAGAACCGTTTTAATTCGCCACCTATAACACGAGAAAAATGATCTAATTTGTTACGGATCGAGAAAAAAGTATGTTCTCGACTCGTGAGTTGTGTATCGTATACATGAAATTTTTTTCCCAGATAGCACAGAGATGAACAGAAATTCATAAAGAAGTCATTTTAAAGAATACTTGCAGAAGTAGAAAAATGAATACATGAAGAATTCTTAAAGAATTAGCCACAATTAGTTTACATTGAAGTATTCTTTAAGAGTTTATTACAATGAATACCTCGCGATTTATTATTTGGAATACTTTGAGTATTCGTCAGGAATTACTCGAGTGTTTGGATAATTTCAATTACATTTTTACAATTTCGCTTAATAAATGCTAATTTACACTTTTATACACGAAATACGCTATATATAATTAGCAAACCAATTAATATAGAAATTAAGAGCGTGTCGATCTGCAACGACAGAGTGTCTCGTTCCGTTTCACGCATGATGTACATAATGCAATATTCATCCTCGTTTGTGTTAACTACATATGTTTCATCCTTCTGACAACATCTATTGTAATGATCTATAACAAATATGTACGCATAAACAAGAAGTGTTCATGAATCATCACGAAGCGTTAGGATGCGTACGATCTTTGAAGTCAAGCAACGTCGGCGATGGGTGACATTTGGATGGATGACCGATTTTTCAAGTACAGAGATTAAACATGCTTTAAGGGGATGCTGGACTGCCTCTCAAACTTGATCGAGGTCGATAATGTAGAGTCATTCGTGTACATCATTAATAAAATTTCATATATATTTCTTTTATAGATTTAGAAATTCTTTTCCAGAATTAAAATACATATATTAATATTAATCTGTGAATTAAACTAGTGCTCTGTTTCTATCCTCGGACCGCCTCGGACCGATTTCTCACTCACACATATATACGAAATTTTCTCTGAGGCTTTTTTCTTACACCAAAGCTTCTAGCTCATTTCTGCAAGCATTTTATTATTCTTTCATGTAATAAGATTAGTGCGTACTAGTTATTTGTACGTACAGAGTCTTTAAAACTTATGTGTTACAGATGAAAGATACGAGGCCCCAGTGAACACAGTAATATAGCAGCAGTGTAACAGCAATGTAACCGAATATAACAGGTTACGTTACTCTGAAATTACACGTAACTTACATGTAAGTTACAATTTCCGACTCAGCAATATAACATGTTATAATTACATGTTATCTAACCGTTACACAACAGTTACAAAGAAAAATAAAATAAAATAAAAATTTCATTTTTTTTAATTATTTTTATGAACAGCACATACTACATTTAGAATAAATTTTTATTAATTAATTAAATTTAAATTATGATATTTTTTATTTTATTCTTACTTGCCGCTGCTAGGTTTGAACCCGGGACCTTAGGATTACGAACCTTGTACTCTATCTGCTACGCCAATTTGACTCATCGATATGGGTATTTGTTATTGTCTACATATATCTATATGTAAACTGACGCGACTATATTATTTTTTATAAAAGCAATTAAATTTTGCAAAACATATTAAAAATAAATAGCATTAATTTATTTACTTATTAATTTCATTGTTAAATTTATCTTTTTCCATAACCTTAATAATTTGATGGAAATTGCGATCTATTTAGCACTAATCTTTGAAGCGTTCAAATGATTAATTAGATGGTTAACTATATAGATCATAATTCTAAGAAAAATTGAATAGTATACATTTATTATTCTGTTTTTGTTCAGCACATGATGAATTTAGATTTTGTGCATTTTTTGTGCGCAGTAATTGTAGACAAACCGTTATTTTTGAAAACATTATCTTTATAATAATTTTTTTTATTATTAAATAGATCTGTCATTCAGGGTGTTAGAATGTCTGATTTCTGAGTCAACTACGACGCATCGTTCCGTAATAACATTGATACGAACGTGTTATGTTACGATTATACAATTTTTGTTGAATAACTGTAACGCCAAAACGATGTATAACAGCTAGATCACTTGCGTATAACAAATATTACGTAACAGGTTATTTCCATGTCATATAGCACCTACATATCACAAGAATAACAATGTTAAATTACATGTAACTTCCATGTTATATTGCCGCTATAAAATGTGTTCACTGGGGGCGACTGCACAAAAATATAATTTTCTAACTTTTTTTGTTTTTTACATAATATTATAGGTAGGCACTATTTGTTATTGTCTATACTTTAATTCTGGAGGATTTTTAATTCTATGAAATCAGTAAAAAAATAGGCTTTATTAAAAATAATAACGTTCAATCGGTAAAACAGACGACCCCCTTAAGGGGATGCTGGAGTCGTCTGTTTTACCGATTGAACACTAATTATTTTCTTTTTCACTTAGCTCTTAAATGATTTCATAGAATTGTAAATCCTTTTCCAGAATTAAAGTATAGACAATAACAACCCTGCTAGATACAATTTTCTTTAAAAAACAAGAAAAAATTAAAAAATTATACTTTTGTGCAGTCGTCTCGTAACTTTCATCTACAACACTAAGTTTTAAAGACTCTTTACGTACAAAATAACTGTTATGCAGGGTTATCACTATAGGAAAGAATAATAATGTGCTTTCAGAACAGCTAAGAAGCTTTTGGTATAAGAGAAAAATATCTATGAAAATGTCATGTATGTGTGAGTGCGGATTCGGAAGAAGTCGATAAGTAGAGTAATATAAAAAAAATTTTTTTTGTTCTCGATATAAAATCTAATTCACAGATTGATATTAATATGTGTACTTTAATTCTAGAAAAGAATTTCCAAATCTATAAAAGAAATATATACGAAATCTCATTAATGATGTGCACGAATGACTCTACATAATCGACCTCGATCAAGTTTGAGAGGCAGTCCAGCATCCCCTTAACAGGTACGACTGTGGCTCGGCTGAAACATGTGTAGTCTTCTTCCTCTTACAAAATTACTGTAGAAATAATTAAAATTTTTTTATTTTTTATTCAAGTTTTTTTCAATATTCAGAAACTCTTAAAAATACATAGTAGAAATATTTAAAAATTTTCTAAATTAATCAGAATTTTTTATTTAAAAAATTTTTTTGAGAAACGTTTCAATTCTTATAAAAAATTAGAACATTTATCAGACATCCTAAAAAAATTTTTTTTTAATTTTGTTTGAGATATCTATTTGGAGAAGTTCTAATGAATATTTTGAGAAGTTGTGAGGAATTCGAAACATGGTGCATGTAACTTTCTACGTTATTTTTAAAGCATTCTTCTATGAATTCCTAAGGAATTACTGTTCAGAAAGGAAGAATACTTTATGAAATCTTTAAAAAAAAACTGTGCTATCTGAATTGGTTCTGCTACGCTTTATTTTTCCGACTGTAATTTTATATCCGAGTTATTAAAGATGAAAAAGTTCAAATATTTTTATGCATTTAACTTAAAAAAAATATTTGAAGAAATTTAATCAAATTAAAAAATTTAATATTTTTTCTTAATGTACATTTCTATGCAAAGAAAGAAAAATTTCATTTATTAGCGATTAATCGTTACTGCGCAGTAGAAATAGAATACAGCGAGATATTAGATACCTTTATTATAGTTATTCCCAATGAAACTGCAAGCTTTAAAAAGTATCTCAATTTAATATTTTTTCAAATCATATTTTCTTTGCGAAATTTTGTTTAAAAGATCAATTATGATATTGATCATTAAAACACTGAAAGGCAAGTGTGTCTCGGCAAATTTTAAGTGGAACTTAATAGCGTTTTATTACATTATCACATAGAAATTCTCTCTAATTAATAAAAATTGCCTTATGTTACACATTGGGCAATCTATAAGATACTAAATTTCTATTATATACAATATATTATAGAAGTTTAATTAGACTGTCCGACAAAATTTGACTTTTTTTTGTAAAACGAATGCGAATAGTCATTTCCGACGTATTTTTGTTTGCTAAACACGAATCCGTTGGCTATTACGTCACAATTTTGAGAAAAACGACGTCAAAGGAGCTAAAAATTACGATTTTGAGGCTTTTTTAAACGTTATAATACAGGCACTAAATTCTTTTAACAAATTTTGTTAATATCCTTCGAAAATATCAACTTTTAACTTTAGAATGCACTTTATTTCGTTTCAAAATACGTCGGAAATGATTATTCGCATTTGTGTTACAAAAAAAAGTCAAATTTTGTCGGACAGTGATCCGTCTGTAATCTTAGTGCACAAAAGTTCAGATATTTTGGCATTGAAAAATCATATTGAAACGAACCAAAGTGCATTCTAAAGTTGATAAAGCTAAAAGTTGATATTTTCGAAGGATATTAACAAAATTTAAATAACAAAAGAATTTAGTGCTGGTATTATAACGCCTTGAAATCGTCACTTTTAGTTCCTTTGACGTCGTTTTTCTCAAAATTGTGACGTGATAAACAACTTTTGACAACAAATTCGTGTTCAGCAGGCAAAAATACGTCGAAAATGACTATTCACATTTGTGTTACAAAAATAATGTCGGACAGTGTTACTATTAAAACTATGGTTTTCTAACTTTGTGAACCCAGATAGCACAGAGAGTTCAAAAAGAACTCAATTGTATGTTACCAATTATGAATTCTTTTTGAATATTTTTTTATAAAAATAATTCTTTTTACATCTCAAAAAGAATTCATAATTGGTGACATGAAATCCCACCAAACACCAAGTTACATGTAACGTGCCTGTTAGTTATAATTTCCTACTCAACAATGTAATTGTAATATAACACGTGTGTTATATTACAATTATATTATTGAGTGGGAAATTACAACTAACAAGCACGTTACATGTAACTTTGTGTTTGCTGGGATTGAATTCTTTTTGAATTTTTGTGCTATTTGAGAAGCTTTATAAAATATAGTATCGTTAAAATAGTTTCATTTGAAAAAAGTGGTAATACAAACGATCGTCTGTGGTAGTTCCATTAACTTTTCCATTGGCGCATAGAATTTTCCATTTTTGTGCTTCTGCGGGCAAGAAAGAACAAAAGTGATTGGACTTTTATCCGATATCTGAAAAGTTTTTTGGTCGCTAAATTCGAATTTGAGGTCAATATTTCAAAATTCAAATACAATCCAATATTGTTATATCGAGTTACGTCTGTACTGCGTTGAGTAAGATCTATTTTATTTTATATTCAATGACCCACGTTCTCAAGCACTAGATTTCATCAGTCAGATTTGAATTTTTTCTGCATCCATATTGGGTCCGCCATGTTGAATTTGGATATTTTCTATTTTTATTTTGTATTTTGCGATTTTCAAAACCCTCAAATACAAAATAAATATCCAGTGAGCAAAATGTTATCAAAAAAAGTTCTTTAAGTACTCACAGATTTGAGAGTTGGACATCCAACATTATCTTAAGACAATAATAAGTCCTCTAATGCGTCGATTTTAAAGGAAAAAAGACAATATAAATGACATCTAAAAAAAATATCTATAATTTGGTTTTTTAAATGTTCATCCAAAATTGACATATTGAATAAACAAAATAGATTAGTGAGCGTTCAGTAATTCTTTAATATAATTGATTCTTACCTTTAATTCTTTGCTGAATCTAAAAATAACTGATCATAATAAGGAATCACTGTATATACACTACATTGAGAGAAAAATGGACTTAAATGGATGGCTGGATTTAAAGAAATATTTCTTTGAATAGTACTAATAACATATTTTACAAGAAAATAATATTTATTTCAAACAAGTAACATTTTCTAAATTATAGAAATTACTTGTTTTAAATAAATATCATTAATTTTCTATAAAATATGCTATTAGTACTGTTCAAAGAAATATTTATTTGAAACCAGCATTTTTTCTCTCAGTGTATGCATAAGTATTCTGTATGTGTCCCTGCATAAGTATTCCCCCATCCTTTAAAAATTGAAAAAAATTATAATTCCACAGATTTCTTTAACATCTTAAAAATATTTTTACCATTATTTTGGCTGTTTCGTGATTGCTCTTTTCTATTTCACTTTGAGCAATAACCATACAACAAATTTCAGTTGAAGCGAGGTGATATTCTGAACTTCTCGCATGTCTTAACCCTCCCCATACAGCACAATATCTTTCAAAAAACTTTCTGAAAAATATCTGACAGAAGATACCTTTCAAAAAGTTTTCTGAAAAAGTGTGCTGTGTGGAATTTTATTAGCAGTGAATTAATAATTAAGTAGTGTTTTTAATGAGGAAAACGATGATATAAACATGTTATTTTTTGTCAGAAAAGTATTGAAAAATCCACTTAAAGTAAAAAAAAAAAATGTGCAAAAATTGCTTTTTTTAAATAAGTGAAAATTTTTAACTATTTTGAAGGAGTTTGCACTTTAAGAGTGCACTTTAACCGCGTAGGCGGTTCAACGTTCTTTTAAAAAAGTATACTTATTTGATTTATTCTGTCCCAATTTCTTGATCATTTGGATTGGCTCGCCGGTGTCAAGGTTCGAGAATAGATGAAACACTAATTTAATGAAAGATGAAATTTATTTTAGTTAATACAAAGTTTGGCGTTGACAAATTATTCTACACCTTCGGACTGGGCGTCCTCGATAATGTTTATTACTTACGAAAATTCGCTTGTCGGAAATTCTGGAACGCATGAACTTCAATCTAGACTGAATCGCTCGTAAGAACGTGTATATTTGAATTAATTAACTGTCAACTAAATATTACTCGCACGAATGCTTACTTGAAAAAGAATGCTTACTTAATCTTAGAACGGTATACTTATATTTTTCGACCTCAAATGTTCGGGTACCCCGAAAAATGTACCCCGTTCATTCCCAAACGTGCTGCACTGAACAGATGAACTAAAATCAATATTGTGCTACATAAATTTCTTCGTCTTTTCATAACGAAGACGATGGTGTAATCCGCAATAATATTAATTATCATTAAACACCATTAAACAATTATCGTGAAACATTAACTTAAACAAAATAAGGTTTGAAAAAATCGCAAAAATGATTTCTTTTTGAAAATCTATCGTGTTTTTATTAATTTTTAACATTTTTTAAAACCAAACAGTTTTGGAAAGATAAAAGATCTAAAACCGGGATAAAATGGAATTTAGATATCATTTAAAAAGTATAATTATTTTGACAAATAAAAGTTGGAAAAACCGATAGTTGAAAAACATGAAAAAAATGAATAAAGACACGATCAATCTTTTTCATTTTGCTCTAAAATGATAAAAAATGTTTTTTTTTAATATAAATATATTATTAAATTAAAAAATTATCAAAATATTTTCATGACTGCAAGCGACACTCGCCACACTTGTATTGTCCTGTAGTTTCACACACAAGAATGTTGTACCAATCTTTCTACAGTGAGTGTCTGTCCGAACTAAATGTAAACATGTACGGTCTAAGCGGCGATTTTTTGTAAAAGTAATTGTAATTGCGGCATCGACTCACGGATCTCGCGACGTCAGCATCGGCTACAGATTTCGCGTCGTCGGCATCGGCCACAGATCTTGCGCTATTTTTGACCGGGCAACAAAGACGCAAAGCCGAAAATAATCGCACTTTCCCATTTGAAAAAATACAAACACGAAAAAAACATTAATTCGTACACGAAGAAAATTTTATTGTAAAAATGATTATAATAAATAGTAAGCGCGGATCAAATAAATAATTATGCAAAATTTTATGTTTTTATTAAATTACCATAGTATTTACACTATTTATGGTACAATTCTATGAAATTTCTTCTTATGGTCCATGGCTACTATCATACAGAGTAATTTTCACTCTAAAATTTTGTCCGGTATCCAAACGAATATATACACAAACGTTAGGTTGGGGTATATGCGTACCCCATTTTTAATTTATATTCATATTGTTCGGAAGTTAATAATGTTTCGACGCCACTAGTATCTTTCTCGATTCTTAAGATTTTTAATTGAATTATGGTCGGTGTCCTGAGTCAAATCCCTTTATCTGCGAAATTAGAAGATGAAATCAAATTCGTTTTGGGCTACAAAATTACCCCGGTAAGCCATTCTAGGATTAATCTAGTGATTCCCTTCGCGGTAAAGAAATGCGGACCAGAGTTGAATAAAAGCGGAGTATTTGGGCAAACAAACAAAAATTCGAATAGGTATGGGACAAGAGAGCATTAATTCCTGGGTGATTAATTTAAATACTGTAACAGACAAAATAAATGAGATTAAGAATCTCGAATTAAATATTATAAAGAAAAGAAAGAGGAAAATACGCGATCGACTAAGTACAGTTGTAAGGAGAGGAATACACATTCTGCTGACTGTCCGTGTTAGCAGACCTGAGTCGAGGATCCGACAAAGATGAGGCATGTTCTCGTTCATCAGCGGCCAAAGTTTCTGCTGAGGACAGCTGGCGACACGAGAGAGTGCCTTCACGTTACAGGGGAACACCTCGTTGACGTAAGATGTTGAGTACACTCGACGAAGGAAGAGCACACCCTCTCTTTCGAGAGGACAGGAAGTCGAAAATACTCGACGGAGAGAAAAAACACTCTTTTCTCCGAGAGGATAGGATGTCGAGAATTCCCGGCGGAAAGAGAGTACACCTATTCCGAGACGAGGTTGTTGAATACATCGGCAAAGGAAGAGTACGCTCTTTCTCGATAGCAGGAAAGGAGCCGGAGTATCGAGACCGGAGGACAGGACTGGATGCCGGCTCCGGTCAATGACCGACTTATGTGTATATCGTGTGGGTTACTCTACGTACCTGTACAGGTGGGAACGGTCACTGACAATGAGTCGCTGAGATTGCGTGGGCGTATGCAAAGGCTCGATGGTAAGGAGTCATTTTGAATTCTTATCGTGACGATATTTTATGGTCATAAAATTTCAAAAAGTGATAAATAAAGAAGTCAATAAAAAAAATAGTAAAATTCACATTTTAATCGTATTTTAATGAACTCTGCGTTTATAAATAATAAACAAAACTTATTAATGACAAATGGTATACAAATGGAAACAAATGGTATAGAAGAAAATTATTTTATTTATAAAAAATTTAAAAGTTTAGTGCCTCGGGACATCTTATTCTCTAAATTTGAATGAAATCAGAATGAGATGGAATAAAATTTTTACCACTCACCTTTAACACATGAGAAATTCTCTTCATGTTATTCACTTTAACATAAAAAATTAAAATTTACTAATTATACAATTTATAACTTACAGGATAAAAACAAGATAATGCGGCATGTCAATTTTTTTTATATGCTTTTCAAGGTACTGCATACTCAGTTGATGCAGATCGACTGATAAAGGATCAAACTGAATTATAATTGCAGTCCCAAAAGTCCACATAACTATTTCAGGAGTTTGAATTTCGTTTGAAATGATAAAAAGATCTCTGCATTTGTTTCCAAGGGTTAATAAAATTTTTCAAATAAAATTTTGACAAATTTTCGACATTTTATTGCATTTTATATTTATTTTGAAACATTTTGATTATATTATTATTTGTCATTTTGTCATTACAGAGCACCTGTGATTTTTTATTGTTATTTTATCAAAAATTTATTACAATTCCAATAAAATTTCCTTATTTTTAAATTAAATAGTATCCATTAATATTTTCAGTAAAATTTTATTATAGTTTTAGTGAATTTTCACTAAAATGTTATTTGTTTTTTATTGAAAACATTGAAAAAATTTTTTCGCAGAAATATAAGGTAATTATTCACTTATACGGAGCCACCCCCGATTTCAATGTCCTTCACATATGTTGTCAGAGACATGAGAAACTTTTCCTCATAACTTAATCGTCGGCCATTGTTCGTTAAAGAGTTATTAACAAAAGAAGTTTGAAAAATATCCATGTAAAATAGAACCACACACGCACGCACGCACGCACACCCGCACCCGTACTCACACACGCACACACACGCACACACGCACACGCGCGCACACACACACACACACACACACACCACACAGAGGGAAGTGCAAGTGGAGGGGCCTTTGGCACCTCCGTTGGTAAGGGTGCCCTGTACAGAAATGCGTAAAAGTACGGTATTTTGTTGAGAAATAATTATGTCACATAAAATTTTCACAGAAAATTGGTGGGTTAGAGTTAAGAAAAATTACGGGGAGGAGGTGCAGGGAAAAGGGCGAAGCCCCTTCACAGAAAATTTTGTGTGGAAAGAGAATATAGTCTCAGAAAACGCGTGGGCGGAGAAGGCGCTTCGCCCTTTTCCCTGCACCTCCTCCCCGTAATTTTTCTTAACTCTAACCCACCAATTTTATGTAGCTATTTGGTTAATGTGAAAACATTGGAAACGAACAGCGTGGAAATATTAATAAACTTGAACGTAAAGTAAACGACGTCCACACTTGTACTGAACCACATGGGTTTGCGACTTTCCACACTGTTCGTTTCCAATGTTTTTACATTAACCAAATAGCGACCTTAAAATTGGTGGGTTAGAGTTAGAAAAACTTACGGGAAAGGAGTGCAGGAGGGGGGGGCTCGGTCCTCCCCCGCCCACACGTTTTCTGAGAATACAATCTCTTTCCACACCAAATTTTGTGTGGAAATTTTGTGTGATATAATTATTTCTCAACAAAGTATCGTACTTTTGCGTATTTCTGTACAAAGCACCCTTACCAACAGAGTGGGTGCAGGAGGAGGTCGAAGGCTTCCCCACTTGCACTCCCCGTGTGTGTGTGTGTGTGTGTGTGTGTGTGTGTGTGTGTGTGTGTGTGTGTGTGTGTGTGTGTGTGTGTGTGTGTGTGTGTGTGTGTGTGTGTGCGTGCGTGCGTGCGTATGTGTGTGTGTATGTATGTTCTATTTTACATGGATATTTTTCAAACTTATTTTGTTAATAACTCTTTAACGAACAATAATGACCGACAATTAAGTTATAAGGAAAAGTTACTCAGAGTTATGTCCCTGATAACATATGTGAAAGACATTGAAATCGGCGGTGGCTCCGTATAAGTGAATAATTACCAAATATAACTAAAATTTTATTGTATATTTATTGAAATTTCATCAAATTTAATACAATGTTAAATTCATCGTAATTTCATCAAAATTTTATTTTTCTTGGGATTCAATGTTTGATATTATGGTGAAATAATTTGCACTTAATAAGATACTAACAAAATATTTTTAATTTTTTACAACACTATATAATTTGTACAATTATATACACAACAGTTTTTTTATTAACTTTGATATATGCGTACTTTATAAATGTTAATTTAGTCTATCTTAGTATCACATAATCAATGTATATTTAAATTAATTAAAGATGTATATTTTTACTTAAAAATTATTGTGACAGTAAACTAAGTTCTAAAAAAATTCTAGCTATAATTTTTCTAAGCTAACTTCTTAACCTTTTGCATCACGATAATGCCCTAATAATATCACTTATTGTCCAAAATGTTTCTTTCAAAATCCAGTATTTCACGTATTCTTGTAGTATATTTAAAACTTAGAATTAAAAATTAGAGTTCTAAAACGTTCCTCTAAATAATAAAATTACTGTCAAAAATATGTAAATTAAATAATTTTTTGAAATAAATGTAATCGTAAAATTGTTACTCCTAGTATAGAAATTCGTTTGTGAAAAATTCTGATTACAAACCCGTATTTAAACATTTGTATTTTGGGATTTTAAGGATTGTTGATCACGATTGTCAAATCAAAAATACAAATTGTAAAATAGCAGATCCAATATAGCGGACACAAGATTCTAAATTCAATGAATGTCTCAGGAGTTTGTTATACAGATGTTTTTCAGGCTGCTGATTAGAAATTCGTAGTCGAAAATAACACATAAAACTTTAATAATAGTAAAGTAAGTTCTATGCGTTGGGTTAGTTTCCGCCAAATTAAAAAAAAATCGAATAAAGAAAAACAAAAAATGGAACTAAAAGCATACCACGTCCTCGCAAATAGTTCCGGGTAGAGATACTATAACAGAGATTCGCCAATGCGTTAACGATTTCTGATTGGCTCCCGTCGCTTGGGGTATAACCGGAAGTATGAGAGAGAAAGATAGATATAACTGACAGAGAAAGCCTAGCCGATCTAACCTGTCACCTGTCACCTGTCAAAAGAAAACAGAGTAAACCGCCATCGAAAACGTCATATCCGATATCCGGTTTTACCCCAAGACGGCACATTGGCGAATCTCTGTTATAGTATCTCTAGTTCCGGGTAATGCAGAGAGTAAACTATGTGCATACATATTTTCAAACGGTAATTACAATTTCCAAAATACTCGAAATTTTTAAATTTACGCCTACCGTAGTGGATCTTCCGTTTCCAAATTTATATTTTCGGCTTCAAATTTTTGATATTTTTGATTTATTAAAATAAAAAATAAATGTATTCTAATTTTTGGATTCATTATATTGGGTCAGATTTGTGAATTTCGAAAATCTGATAACTGATTCGTAATCAACGTCCAAAAAAAATCGTAGATGACTAATCTCGGAAATTGACTCAATTTTAAAAATTTTCGTCCGCCATATTAAATCCACTACTTTGAATTTCAAAAATTTATAGTGGATTCGTAATCAACGATTCCGAAAACCCCAATATGCCAATTTTTACAAAAGATCTATCAATGAAAAAATTTATGACACAAAAGGTTAATGTATTCTAATTTATTAACCCTAAGTGCTGTCACACTTCTTTTTTCAAACGAGACTGTCACACTGGGTTATCGTAACCCAATGCAATTGTCGATGAGCTGCAATTTAAAAATTAAGTAAAATTTCTGAAAAAAATTCTGAAATAAAGTTCAAACACAGAAAACTATATCCCAATTATAAAAAATTTATATTTGAATTATTTTTATTTAAAAAAAAATTGAAAACAAATTTTTTTAAATCACATTTTGCTTGAAAAATTATAACTTCCTTAAGGTAGTTCTCCGAAAAAATAATTTTCTTAGAAATTACCTGAAAATTGAACTATATCTTAATAAGAGTATGTAGGAGAGAGTAAATGCAATGCAATGGAAAAGGAGTGCGTAAGCAAATACGTAAGCGGCATAAGCAAAACGTGCACAAGCAAAAACAAAGATTTTCGTATAAACTGAATCTTTATTAATACATGTTACCGCCTCAGACGCTGAGAACAGACTGACTTCATTCTGCGTCTTCACATCGTTCCTTTTCAAATTCAAATCAATAGTTCTTGGCCATTGTTTACCTCTCTCGGCCAACTTGGCCCTAGTCATGCTTACTACGAGTATGATTCATGTATGTATTTGATCGTCAGGAATGGTGTTTCTTACCAAACTTCACTTTTTTTCTTGCTAAAGGCCAATTTTACCAACCACGATTAGACAAACCCTAACGTTGCCAAGTATCCGCAATGCACATGTTTCTTGCGCTCGCGAGCGTGAGGATTTCATTACATTGCAAACTTTTATCTGCTGCAATTCGAAAAACGGCATCGCTAGGAGTCCCTATTCTTTTATATAAGGTTTCTACTATAGCTTTCTACATTATATTAGTTTTTAAAAAATTGTTTTAAAGCGTTTTAAAGAGTTATCAGGGCGGCCAATATAAATCTCTTCTTGTCAGCCTTAATGTCAAAGTATTCACATCTGTTAGCGCCGCTCTGACCGTCGGTTCACCTAACCGTGGTGAAATTGGCCATAAGTCTCGTTTTTGAAATAATCGACGTTAAAGGTGTGACTTTTACATGTAATCCTTATGCCAAACCATCACGAAACTGATTTTTTGTCAATCTTTTAAATGCTTAAAAAAATTTTTTTTAACTAATATAATGTAGAAAGCTATAGTAGAAACCTTATATAAAAAAATAGGGACTCTTAATGGTGCTATTTTTCGAGTTATAGCAGATAAAAATTTGCGATATAAACTTCACGCTCGCGAGCGCGAGAAACATGTGCATTGCGGAGACTTGGCAACGTTAGTGTTCGTATATATGTACACGCTGATGTTATGTTATGTCACAATCGCAAAAAATTTCTTCAGAGGGAGAGAGAAAGGCTTGCGCGGAAACGCATGCTAAAATGCGCTATATTTTTGGACGTCACCGTAAGCGGAGAACCACCTTAATTTTTAATATTTTAAGCAAAAAAATTAGGATTATACTCTCAACATATTACTTTAATAAAAAAAATTAGTTCATAAATGAAAAGTTATTTATTTTACATATTGCAGGAAAGCAGTTTTTTACTCAAAAAATCAATAAAATTTCATAGAAAAAATTTTTTTATTAAATATGGGTCGACGCCCTTGTTATACCCAAGTCACAGTGATTCAACGTATTCTTTCAATGGCTGTCGAATAGATACTAATACTTCCCTCCTTTGGGTGAGAATCTCTATCTGTAGTAGATATCTGAAATTGATTTTAGATAGTATCACAAGTTTACATTTCCAAGGGCGCCAAAAGATATTTTACTAATAAGTCATCAGTCCAGGTTATGATGACCCGGTGTGACAGTCTAAGGATTAAATTTTATATCTCAAACAGTAAATATATTCTCTTAAATTTTTAATATATAATAGTATAGTTAAACTTTTAAATTAATAATGTATGTTACAATCTTCCGCAAATTGGTGTAAAATTATACATAAATGTCTATCCATATATTTTAAATTTTATTCAAAAGCAAAGCAAGTTTTACAAGGATCTTGCTATGTAATTATGGTGGATTTTGATAATGTTGATTATGTAAATAAACTTTAAAAAGAATGCGTTCTTTTTTAAGTGAAGAAAGTGCTCAAGTATTTTTGAGAAAATCGAAGTTAAAAATAAATCTGCCTTACAAATAAGTTTTATAGAGCGTTTTGTCGAAAACTACGTGTAAGATGACGACCTTAAGGTTTGACAATATTTTCTCATTTCTGTGATGGTGTAAAAATAAAGCTTATTTACTGCGTCTTAAGTCTGACAAATCCTGTCGGCGCGCAGTTTAAATAAATAAATAAATAAAAAAAGCTAAGAAAAATTAAAATTAAATTTAATAACATCACTAAAATTCGATGTAGACCGTGAGGCGATTTTTAAAAAACTCATTGATGTGTTTAAAAATAAAGATCTATGTTTTTTAGATGCATTAAAGCCTTTTGTATCTACTATAAAAATTAAAAGTTGTTAAATAAATTAGAATTTAAAAAAACTTTAATTATCTAAGAATGTGTCAATTTCGTCATCTTGCGCCCCTATGTGGATAAGATCATGATGTAAGGAAACAAGATGTGCTATTGCGCATGATGATAGTTAGCCAAACGTTGTGGAACAAGTGACCAGCCATATTGTTGTATTAGCCAATCAACGTTTTACCCTTAGCCCGCAGTAATTAAAACGTAGAATTAATTTTAATGATAAAAGGATAATTATTAAATTAATTTAATGGAAAAATATCATTATCAGTTTATTAATTAAAAATGATTAAAAAATTCTTTTATTAAAAAGAACGAAGCAAAGGAGCAGTTTTATATATGTACTAGTTGACAGGAAATGAGTGGAACATATGCGTGCTGTAATATTTTTTACATTAAAAAATGTATTATCCATTACAATTTTTACATACAATGAAATTAAATTTATGTATTTAGCAGTTTTGAGGTTAACCTTCTTCCCATAGGCTTCCATCCATTTTAGCGCAAATTCAGGTTCTTTGGGAAAAGAATAAAATATAATTTTTTTCCCTTTGACATTTTCACTGCGATTTGTACATTTTTTAACACTGCCCAGTGAGAAACGATAATGAATTCGACATCAATTTGACGTCGAATCGACATCGAAATGATGATTTCGACGTCGAATCGATGTCGATTCGATGATTTCGACGTCGAATCGATGTCGATTCGATGTACTATTTCTCACTGGGTGCATGCTACCATTATGTCAGCAGTAAAATAATCACAAATCACCAGTTTGTTTACAAGTGCCTCTTATTTTACAATATAGAAGGTCACTTGTTTCACCTGCGCAGAACAAGTCGAAATTTGGTCTGCTTGACGAGCACACCTTGTCTCCTTACACCATGGATAAGATGACTTTCAATAGCAAAAAGAGTCACACTAAGTGACATTGTAACCTATCTATTGCAGAGGGAGAAGAGAGGAGCCGAGGAAAACGGAAGAAGAGGAAGAGCAGACGGGAGGAAGGAGGAGAGAGGAAGAGGGGGCAGAAAGAGAGAGGAGAGAGCCAGTAGGTAGATCAAGGGAAGAGAGCAGGCGAGTAGGAGGAGGAGAGCAAGGAGTGTAGTGTGGAGGGGGGTGGAAGGGCAGAGTAGGGAGGTAAGAAGGGACGGTATAAGGATTATTATGAGAAAAGAATTGGGAAAGGAGGTAGGAATAAGAGGGATGAAAGAAAGAAGGGGAGACGCTGGAAGATGGGTGATTCTAATGGAGATGGAGAATCTGGACGATAGAGGAGATTTTAGCAAGAGAAGGGGAGATCTGGGAAAAGTGGAATGTAGAAGTGGATGACGACCTGTCCTTGGAGGAGAGAAAAATGAGGTAAAGAATCTTAGAAATAGCAAAGAGGGAGAGGGCGAAGGGAAAAAGAGTAGTTTGCAATAATAGAGAGATTTGGATGGACGGAAGAAAATGGGACTGGAACGGAGTAAGTGAGAAATGGAGAGAGAGAGAGAGAGAGAGTGAGATAGAGGTGAGTGACAGATAGAGAAGGTCGAGGAAAGAATTAGAGGAGAATCTGGAGAAGGAAAGAGGTGCAGAGGTTTAAGTGGAATGTAGAGAGGGGAATGGGAGGAAAGAAAGAGACGAAAAGAGAAATAGATTGGAAGAAGGGGGAGGAAGGTGAAGGGTTATAGAGAGGAGGGGAGGGAGGTATGAAATGTGAGACTGCCCAATGGCCAGGTCGTGTAGAGGGAATATTAATGATTGTAAAAATGGTGATATGATATGAGATATATGTGATAAAAAGAGCTGTACGGAGTTTGGTGTACTCCCTGAAAACACCTCGGTACTCCAAAAGGAAGCCCAGAATAAACTTTATTAATTTATAACAAAATATATAGACGAAATGTATAATATAATTTATCATTATTTTACGATAAAATTATAATTTGAAAAAAAATTACTTATTAAACCACAAACCCAGTGAACACGTTTTATAGCGACAATATAACATGGAAGTTACATGTAATGTAACATTGTTATTCTTGTGATATGTAGGTGCTATATAGCATGGAAATAACCTATTACGTAACATTTGTTACACGCAAGTAATATAACTGTTATACATCGTTTTGGCGTTACAGTTACGTAACAAAAATTGTATAATCGTAACATAACACGCTCGTATCAATGTTATTACGGAACGATGCGTCGTAGTTGACTCAGAAATCAGACATTATAACATCCTGAATGACAAATCTATTTAATAATAAAAAAAATTATTATAAAGATAATGTTTTCAAAAATAACGGTTTGTCTACAATTACTGCAAACAAAAAATGCACAAAATCTAAATTCATCATGTGCTGAACAAAAACAGAATAATAAATGTACACTATTCAATTTTTCTTAGAATTATGATCTATATAGTTAACCATCTAATTAATCATTTGAATGCTTCAAAGATTAGTGCTAAATAGATCGCAATTTCCATCAAATTATTAAGGTTATGGAAAAAGATAAATTTAACAATGAAATTAATAAGTAAATAAATTAATGCTATTTATTTTTAATATGTTTTGCAAAATTTAATTGCTTTTATAAAAAATAATATAGTCGCGTCAGTTTACATATAGGTATATGTAGACAATAACAAGTACCTATATCGATGAGTCAAATTGGCATAGCAGATAGAGTACAAGATTCGTGATCCTAAGGTCCCGGGTTCAAAACCTACCAGCGGCAAGTAAAAAAAAATAAAATAATATATTTTAAATTTAATTAATAAAAATTTGTCCTAAATTTAGTATATACTGTTGATACAAATAATTTATAAAAAATGAAATTTTTATTTTATTTTTCTGTAGTTGCAGTTTAAAGATATCCAATTTAAAAATCTTATAGATGAGTTTCAAGATATATTTCTGTTCTCAAAAAACGGCGCATTGGTTAACGTTTTGACATCATTATGTTATCTTTTAGAAGTCTCTTTATGTTATCATTTTCAGAAACAGGATATGCGTATCATGCGTGAAAGGGAACGCATGTAACTGTTGTGTAACGGTTAGATAACATGTTATATAACATATTATATTGCTGAGTCGGAAATTGTAACTTACATGTAAGTTACGTGTAACTTCAGAGTAATGTAACCTGTTATATTCGGTTACATTGCTGTTACATTGCTACCATATTACTGTGTTCACTGGGAAACCATCAATTCTTTGAATATGAATCAAGTATCCTGCTGCCATATTATGATTTTCAGCAAAATATTCCGCAAAATTTAGTCATAAGGCAGTTTGAATTTTTATTATAACTTTAATTCTTAAAAATGTTACAAAGTGCCATTTATTTTTAAACTCGTTCGTATCTCTAAGAGCTATACGATATATATGTACATATATGTATATGTATCATTTATAAAAATTATCATAATTTGTAAATAATTAATTCTATTAACTTTCTTTTCTTGTTTTAACCCTTTAACTGTAAAAAAGAAATCAATGTTCTGTGCCATTTTTGTGGTAAAAAGTTTTACAATTTTATCCACAAATTTATTCTTTACATTTTTGAGGTCATCGATTTCAAATTTAAGATCAAAATTTCAAAATTCAAAATAACGGATCCAATATAAAAACCTATTTTCAAAACAATCTGATTATTTTTAAAACATTAATGCGCCATATTGGATCTGTCATTTTTAATTTTATAATTTTGACATAAGATTTAGATTTGACGATCCAAAAAACCTATAGAAACCCATTTTTAAGAAAATTTTATTATTTTTATTTGAAGTTAAACTTCAATGCGCCATATTGGATCCGCCATTTTAAATTTTGCAATTGAGACCTTAAATTCGAATTCAGCGATTCCAAAAACCTTGAAATACTTGTCACTATAAAAATTCTAGTAGTTTAACTTTCTTTTTTTCAAGATGCACATATTGTGTCATTCACACTGGTGGCACGTCTTATTTTTGCACATATATGTTATCCACAGCGAAAAGGTTAAAAAGGAAGGTTTAAGCTATATGTATAAATTAGTATACATTTTGAAAAAATGTTTTCAATAAAATATAGTTATATAAATTTTGCAAAATCCAACTTATAGGTAGTAAAGAATAACCGTATATTAAGTCGAATATTCATTGAACTGATGCTAATTATATATTTAAAGTTTTGTTTAATTGTGAAGGAAACGCAAAACGATTAAAAACTTTATTGTTACGTCCAGGGTTGCAGGAATGTTGGGTAGGATCGGGTGATTCCCTGGATATCTTAAGATACAAGGAAGGGCGTAACGAACCTTACTCCCGAAGGCACCCGTTCGAGGGAAGGTCAAGTGCCTTAGGGGCGAGCGTACTTTTTATGGCTAGAAATGTGGGTCAGTGTGCCGATAGGCTCACTGTAACCCGATCTCCGAGCCGTGCGTCCGTTGGTCCTAATTTTTAGTCAGCAAATTTAATTGCTTTAACTAGGGATTGGACCCGATGCAGTCTTAATCAAGAATGAGGAGGGGTCGACTAATCAATAAATCAAGAGATTTATATTATAATCATATTTATTCTAACGTTGGTGGTTTCATACAGAAAAAAAACTGAGGTTAATATTTATTATTGTTTTAATCATGTATACTTAATTCCTAATGGAATACATTATTGATAATACAAAAATCATTGGTTGATATTTATTATTGTTTTAACCATGTAGACTTAATTCCTAATGGAATACATTATTGATAATACTATATTCGCTATATATATATATATATATATATATATATGTGTGTGTGTGTGTATATAGATTACTAGTTCTTGAATTTTACAATAGTTTGTTACATATATTAACACCAAATTCTTGAGGTGAATCGACGGGTGAGGGAGAAGTTAGAAGTTTCATGTTATCTCTCGGATGATTACTGAGGAAGGAGGAAAGAAATTGTAAAAGAAATCTACTGGGACTGCGAAGGGATCATGGTACTGAGGGGTAAAGGTGAGGATAAAGTCTGAGGGATCGAGTGTAGAAACTACATTAAATAAAACATCTAGGTCTATTGCTTCTGAGGTAAGAGTAAATTCGCGATAGTTTTGGAGAGAGAGATCTGTCTTTACTGGGAATTGTTCTAATAATTCTATCAACGAGTTTTGGGTACCATTATAATAATAATGGCGCGGCCTGGGTGGTACTCGATCGAATTCGTCTAAGAATTCAATAGAAGGTGTAGGGGAAGGTGGGGGTGGAATTTCCTCCGGTTCTGGTGAGGTGATCGGAGAGTAGAATGGAGGAGGGACTTGAAGAAAGGAGGACGGAGGTGAGGGAGGTACTTTGTTTCGCGGGGGTAAATTCGCTGATTGAATTCGGGGTTCGCGAGTTCCAGGGGCAGTATCCGCGGAGTTGGGCGGGTGACCGGTCCCTCTAGTCGTTGGGTTAGAACCCGTTAGCCGAGACGCCTGGTCGGACTCCTGAAGGTCCACCGCGGAATCCGCGTACCGGGGCCCTTGGCCGGACTCTCGAGCGGCTGGCTCGGAATCCGCGAACCGGGACACTCGGCCGGACTCCTGGATGGTGGGGTCGGGATCCGCTAGCCCGGACGCGTGGTCGGATTCTCGCAGATCGGGATCGGTGAACCGGTCTCGCCCCGGAAGCGATGAACGCAATGTCTCGTTTAATGCCTGCGCGAGAGCCCGTCTGATTGCCCTCCTCCGAGACCGTTTATAATTCGACCGGTTCCGATGAAAGAAATTTCTTTCCACTATAAGTAGTAATTATTTGTCTAGTAAAAAAAAAAAAAAAAAAGGAAAACCGAGACCCGAAAGAAATTTGAGTTTGAAGACTTACTACTTGTTGAGCTAGCGATAACCCTGAGTGAGTAGGCCGGGGTGGTCGGTTGAATTGCCAATCTCGAGGTGGTCGGGCTCTCTGGGTGACTTGTCGGCTCGAATGTGATTCCACTGGATTTAAGTTCTGAGTCAATCTTGAGCACTGTCACTCTATTACTTGTACACTCAACACGACGTTAGGACTGATCTAAAACTTTAGATGGGGGTCCGAAAGAAGGTACGGAAAACAGTAAGTGTTTTCCTTTCGGGCTGTGGATTTTTATAGTGAATTTCCCACGACAGGAATTTGGGCGTGGGTGGTTCAAAGGACTTTATTGGTAGGATTACTTCTCTTAGAATTGCGTGCGGGTATCTCTTAATTCCTTACTAGACGGGTAGTAGGGTTTTTGGGAAAGGATGTTAATTTTAGGCGCCTAATTATTGGCCGGTTCCTCCTTGTCTCCGCCCCGAAAAGATTTCAAGCTCTGACGGAAAAGAGGGGGTTAGGATTTTCGAATGTTCTTTATCTAAAACGAGGGAGGAATTTTTATGTTTCCCGGCCCGCGCATTTCCCAGGGGTGGCAGGCACATCTGGTTTCCAAAGGAAAATTTTATAGTTCCTTTGACATTTGAGGTGGTCTGGCTCTCTTTCGATAACATTTCGCCCGTAAATAAAAAGTGTTTTACCCTTAAAACCAAATGTGCCCTTGCCCCTTTTCAAGTAATCTAACTTTACATCTGGCACTTATCTGCGGTCGTAAAAGAATTCTGACAGTGCCCTTAGTCCGCTAAGGGTAAATATTTGAATCTTAACTTCGTTGGGGCCTAACCCCCACCGAATTTTATGGGCTTTTAATGTATTGGGTCCCTCTGATTATAGGAACCAGATGCCCTCGCGGTGCAGAGATATTTAGTTTTCTCTCCCGCGACACTTGACCGCAGATAAGTCTCAGAATTTCGTTTAGCTTGCTTATCTCTGGAAAGGTCAGCGGGCAATAAAAAGGTGAAGTCCTCTGGACGTAACATTATTATGAAAAATATTATATATTATATACATATATATTATTATTATATATTATATATAATAATTACACATAAATTATTATAATAATAAATATTATATATTATATACATATAATAATTACACATATAAATTATTATATGTATATAATAAATATTATATACATATAATAATTTATATGTGTAATCAAAGTGTACGCAACCTACAATTTGTCTTTCAAATACTTTTTTTTGTTTATATATTTTAAGTTTCTATATTTAAGTTTTATTTTTTGCCTTTGGTTTGTAATTAGTATATAATAAAAAAAACATTAATTTGCGGTGATATTTTAAATATATTATTTCAGCATTTTATGACCGTCATCTTGAATTATTTTAAATTGCAATTTAAATAGTAGATTTAAAATTATTTTTAAAACTCATAAAACCGTTTACATAATAAAATGCATTTCTTTTGAGAAAGCCAGAGGTATTCAAGAATATTCAATAATAATAATTGTAAAAAATTAATACAAACAATATTATTGAAATCCCTCACAATTACAGTAAGATCCTCTTATTAATAAATCATTAATAAAATTTTCAGCACTAAAAAATATAAAGTATTTAATATAAATCTTTTAAAAGTCACATTTACTTTCATAATATTACAATAAGTAATAACATTTTAAGTAAAATTGTAAAAACATTGTTAAAAACATAAATAAATAAATTCAAGATTTTCATAACACTTATAGTTCTTTAAAACAGTTTAAGTAAGTTTTAAAGACAAATATATAGCATTTACATTTTTGTATATTATTTTATTCTTAAAATACACTTAAGCCTTTAATATGCGTATTAAATAGATAAAATCATAATATAAATAATACGATTAACATCAATTTATATATAAATATATATATAATTATAATAAAAATAATAAGTACAATTAAAGAAAATTGCAAAAAATATATTTGTAAATAACAATGACACAAATATCGTATTTAAAACTTTACTTATACATTTATATTTTCTTTTAATTATTAATCAAAACAATGTATTTAAAACAACAATTTGGACTCAAAATTAAATACTACCTATAAATAAATACAAAAAAATAATTTCCAACATCTATTATTTAGGAATACAGTTCTAACTAGGGAGGTGCACGAGGTGATAGACAGATTTTCAAATAATGTGTAGTATATATTTGTAGGTATAGATGTGAAAAATACAAGAGTATAGTACACAAGAGTATAGTACAAGAGTAAACTGCTCCCGAACTATTCAGGCCACCGAAAAATATCCATATGAGTTTGTCTCGACATGTCCAAATCTGTGCAAATTTCCAACAAAAATTGCATTGTTTTAACATCCATGAACTATCTGTATATAAAAAATTTCACTTGTTCTAAAAAAATTATTTCTTTGAGGGGTCCTTGAAACATATTTACTAGATCCTAGCAACAATAATTTTTTGAACAATATTTATTTTCAAGAATCAAAAAATATTTATTAATGTCAACGCGGATATTTATTAGGATGAATTAAATATTTACTTATGTGCGTCAAATAAACCTTACTAATTAAGATTATAAAAATATTTTGTTGAAAGAAGAAAATATTTGCTTTAAGTCAGGAATTATTTGCTATTATCAACGCAGATATTTGGTACAATTAACTAAATATTTATTTAGATAAATTAAATAAACCTTGTTACAAAAAAATATTTCGCAGAAAGAGGGAAATATTTGCTTTAACACAAAGAAAAATTTTTTTAGATTTAATAAAATTTATTGAAAACAAAGAAATCTATTTTGGGATAGTCGAACAAAACTGTTTATAAAAATAGAGATCATTGATACACAGACTTACAACTTTCTAAATTGTACTAATGGTAACCTCCCCCGTCTTATGGACTCCCAAAGATCCACAAGACAGGTTTCCCCCTCAGAAATATTGTATTTGCGGTGGGTAGCCCTGTATATAATCTATATATAATCTAGCTTGTTATTTACATGACATTTTGCATGAAACGATTAAAAAAGCGAAATTTCATATCCGCAACAGGTCCCTTGCAAAAATTATAAAAAATATGTCGATCAATCCTAGTGAAAAATTTGTGTCTCTGTAGAGTCTCTTTTTACAAATATCCCCAAAAATCTGGTGTTTAAAGCTATAGAAAAACGATAGACGGATATTTCTAAGTATGTTAAGTTTAATCTCTCCCAGTTCTTACATGGAATTGACCTCGTCTTGAGCAACACAAGTTTTAGTTTTGATGGTTTGTTTTATGAGATTTTCGGCAGTTCTATGGGGTCATCATTGTCCCCGATCTTAGCAGATATAGTATTAGACGACCTTAAAACGGAGTGTCTAGATAAGTTAAACTTCAATTTGTCAATGTATGTTAGATATGTGGACATTTTCACTATAATACCAAGGAAATCTGTTGATTGGGTTCTTGACATTTTTAACAACTACCATCCTAGACTCAAATTTACGTGTGAAAAAGAATCTTTTGGTTCAATTAATTTTTTAAATATGACGATTATAAAGAAAAATAATAAATTAATTACAAATTGGTTCCGAAAACCAACTTCCTCCGTTACGTTAATTTTTATTCAAGTCACCTTTAAAATATAAAACTAACATTATCATTAGTTTAATTGATCAAACGATCTTGCTGTCGGATGATAGATTTCATGAAGATAACATAAAAACTATCAAAGAACATTCTATTGAACAATTGCTTCCCTTTTAACTTAATAGAACATCATGTTCATAATAGACATTTTTTAAACACCACAAAAATTACGTACATAACACTTGAGACATTAATTAGACGAGGCAAAGACAGAATTGACCACCTAAAAAAGACTAACATAGTGTACTGCATCAATTGTAAAGATTGTTCTGCTTCTTACATCGAGCAAACAAAGTGCCATTTAGGAAAGTCCATTAATAAACATAAAAACAATATTAGAAAACACGAAAGTTGCTAATCTGTTATAAGTTTACGTCGATGCTCAAAAAATTAAAACAATTTTAATTGGTCTACACTTATCATACTACATAATGAGAAACACACACGAGAAAGAGAAATCGCAGAAATGTTCCTCATAAAAAAGACGGCCAATACTATAAATCTACAAAAAGATACAGACAGTTTAAACCCAATTTATAATAGAGTCATTAAATATACATG
The DNA here is from genome assembly GCF_013373865.1 of Monomorium pharaonis. NCBI lineage: Eukaryota > Metazoa > Arthropoda > Insecta > Hymenoptera > Formicidae > Monomorium > Monomorium pharaonis. Next base: position 35,174,135 of record NC_050467.1, on the reverse strand, counting down.
AATGTTTGCTTTACTTGTACTGACAAATGTTCTTTTTGTTTTCGATCAGTCTGACGATTACTGTGTACCAGTTAAGACGTACATTTCATCCTTAATATTCTTGTACTAATATATTTTTAAAAATTATATATCATTAATTTCTGTTATCTTTATATGACACGATTAGTTCATCTATTATCACATAAGTTTTTAAGTTCTCTCGTTTCTATTATATCAATTGTAAAATAGTTTCTAATACTCCACTTCTCTTTTTTCGGTTATTTATAATTATTATTATGATTCGCTGACACGAGTCACAAATTTATATGTGATTGTACATTACTTGAAAAGGGTCCAAAGCAGGGACCAAAACATAATATTCAATAAAATCTGCCAGTTGTGTCGACTTGAAAAACGTTTCGTTTATTTCAAATCATTATTAGTGACTTTCAAAATTATTACCGTTGACATTGTTCAAAACTGTTTATTTGAAATAATAAATACAATTATTCGATTTTTTTAATTATATATGTTATTCTACCCTATCTCGATTGGGATGTCAATGTTCTGATTGTCCTAGAAAGGATGGATTGAACACTTTTGTAGAAGTGTTCCCATTTCAGGAACTATTTGCATGGAAATAAAACTTCTTTTATCTCCCAAGAGTGCGCATCTTATACGTGACAAAAGTGGCCACCTCATGGCCACAAATGGTCAAACTACCCATTCGCGCGCGCGATGGATTGAGCGTTGAATTTCTTATTGGAAATAAATTATTTGTTTCGTTCAACAAGTGATTTCTTCAAAGTATTTTTATTTATTTAAATGTATTAAGTTTCTTATTGCAATTAAATGATATATATCCTTCGTTCAACAAAATATTTAATTGCGCTTATTTATGTATTCAAGTTTCTTATTACAAATAAATTAAGTAATTATTTAAATTAAGGGACACCGCGCCGATGACCTTGACCTTGACATATGTTGTCAAGGACATGACCCTGAGTAACTTTTCCTTATAACTTAATTGGCGGTCATTGTTCGTTAAATGTAAAAAAGAACAACATACATATACATGCGCGCACACACACACACACACACACACACACACACACACACACACACACACACACACACACACACACACACACACACACACACACACACACACACACGCACGCACGCACGCACGCACGCACGCACACACGGGGAAGTGTAAAAAGAAACGCGGGAGCGAGAGAGGGGCGAAGCCCCTCGCCGTAATTTTTCCTAACTCTAACCAACCAATTTTACGTCACTGTTTGGTTGATGTGAAAACATTAGAAACGAACAGCGTGGAAAGTCGCAAACCCATGTGGTACAGTAGCGTGGACGTCGTTTACTTTACGTTCAAGTTTATTAATATTACAGTAACAGTGTCGAATGATTTTGCTTCGTGTAGAAAGTCAATGAAAGGGCAGAAACTAAGAAAAATGCTGAGCTCAAATGTTCAATTTTTCAATTGTATTTGATTAAACGACATCCACGCTTGTACTGTACCACATGGGTGTGCGACTTTCCACGCCGTTCGTTTCCAATGTTTTCACATCAACTAAATAGTGACGTAAAATTGGTGGGTTAGAGTTAGGAAAAATTACGAGGAGGGAGTGTAGGGGCTTCGCCTCCCCCGCCCACGCGTTCCTTTTTGCACCTCCGTGTGTGTGTGTGCGTGTGTGTGTGTGCGTGTGTGTGTATATGTGTATGTATGTTGTTCTTTTTTACATGAATATTTTTCAAACTTCTTTTGTTAATAACTCTTTAACAAACAATGACCGCCGATTAAGTTATAAGAAAAAATTACTCAGGGTCATGTCCTTGACAACATATGTCAAGGTCAAGGTCATTGGCGCGGTGTCCCTTAATCTAAATAATTACCATAAATTATTTCTGGCATTCAACAAAATATTTATTTGCAAACACTTTTATCCATTAAAAAATATTATATTTTTTATTGCAAATATAGTATTTCTTTTGCTCGATAAAATATTTACTTAAACATTTTTATTTATCAAAAACATTGAGTTTCTTATCGCAAATAAATTATTTCTTTTGTTCAATAAGAAATTTATTTAAAAGTACTTTTATTTATTTATAGTTGTACGGATTATTGGACATATGGAAACAGACCCGTATGAGTACTTTCGGACACCCTGTATAATTCGGAACCGTTTACCAACACTTTTGTATCTACAAATTATACACATGGTTTGGAAATTCCTTACTTATTACCTTGTGCACCTCCCTAGTAAGAGATTTTTTGGTAACATCTATTGTGTATATTCAATTTATATTGGCTTCTAATTAAAATTGTTTAAACATTTCATTAAAATGTAAAAAATCTCATAATACTGCACTTTTATTCTACTTTGTGGTTTTTTTTATTTCAAGGGCTCTGCTACGCCTATTTGATAGAAGTAACGTATACTGCTCGCGAGTAAAGCATTACTTGACATTACTTTTCAATATTAAAGTATGTTGAATATATTGTAAAAAACTTTGCAATGTCTCTGTAATACATTGCACTGCAATATATAATACTGCAATATTGCTGCCTGTTTCTATACTATTTGGGATTATTAAAAACATTTCCAATTATTTATTTAAAAATTAATTACAGACCATTTTTATCATTAAATAAATTATATATTAAAAAAAGAAAATGACAATATATTAAATGTTCCGTAGAAGCATTTTAGGTGCATTATCAATCTGATAAAAATAAATTGATTTAATGTATATAAATTGTCAAATAATCTTTCTTACCAAATATCACAATTAAGATTTTTTTACTTTCTTGAATAATTATTAATTTCCAATAAATTGTATAATTCATTCATCGTATTTTTTTAGCCATTTATAATTATATTAAATAGTCTTCATTTTTACAAAATATCGCATGTTATAAAATGTAACAAAAAAATTATTTAAAAAAAAACAAAAAATTATTTATACATATATTTCACAAAATTATTAGCAGACGGAAACCAGATTTCATCAATAATCGTAAATGTATTTATTTAAAATAATGCAGAAAAAGTCATTTTATAATTAATTAAATACTTTTTAATACACTCTAAAAATTTACAATTCACAAAAGTAATTTAAAAAATAATTGTAAAAAATATATTTTTCTCTCCATTCCCCAAAAATTTAAACGTATAATTGCGAAATATATTAAATATTAAATACTCTTTAAAAATTTTTGTTCGAAACTTTTTTTATATATATTTTACGATTTTATTTTGGAATAAAATATATCGAATTTCAGAATTACGTATTCAATGGAATATCTGCAAAAATACAAATTACTCTTATTTTCCTTATATTTAAATTATATAACTAAAGAGAATACTTTCCAATGTTCTCTTTTAAGTTTCACATTCTTATAAATTCACTCGTTAAAATTGAAATTTATTACCATCTGTGAGGGACATAATGGCATGCTCTTGAGTGATTGCCGCCAGTTCTTTCAGCCATTCATCTAATATAACAGCACATAGTATAACATTTTGCACTGGACTCACTTCATTCGGCGATTCCCACGAAGTTTTTGTATATCTGTTTAAAAAAAAAGTATATTTAAAATCTAATTAAATCTAATCAATTATCACATATTAATTTTTAGCTTTTATATTGTATTCCAGATGACATGTTACATAAGACATTCTCTGACCATTCATAATACGATAGGACATTTTATGGACGTTTATAATACTTTAGATATACTATGGACATCTAAAGAACCCTAGTAGCACAATACATTGGCGGAATATTGACAAATATTGGTTAAATATTGGTTTTCTTTGGAATGTATTGACCAATCTTTCCCCAATGTGGTACCAACATTGGTCATACAATATATGCAAATATACTGCCAATATTATACATTAATTGCATTTTAATATTGGGTTTATGTTGAACAGTATCGGCCAAGATTTTCCAATATAATTTTAATATTGGTCATACAATAAATACAAGTATACTGCTAATATTGTACATCAATTGCATTTTAATATTAAACATAGAAGAAATGCTAATATACTGCCAATATTACATACCAATAATTATATCAATAAATTATACGGTATTGCATTTACATTGGAAATGCATTGGCTAAGACTTCCCAATATAATTTCAATATTGGTCATACAATAAATACAAATATACTGCCAATATTGTACATCAATTGCATTTTAATATTGAATATAGAATAAATGTTAATATACTGCCAATATCACAATATCACATACCACACAGTACGTGTAAATAATTTACATTTATAGTTTTGTATTTTCCGAAATAGGTAATCTTAACTTTATATTTAAAACATTTATTAATCGAATAATAAATAACTTACTATATTATTGTATATATTATATTGGAAGTGCATTAGACAAAACTATAGCGTTTTAATCAATTGCAGATTAGCTACGTGCGCGCGTGTTTTGTATTTATATAAATATAGTTTATCTACATATGTTGTTTATCTCTCTAACAATATCTATTGAATTGATCTATAACAAATATGTATTCATAAATATCAAGTGCTCATGGGTCATCACGATGTTAGTTTGCGTAAGAACTTCGAGGTAAAGTAGAAATTAAGCAATAGATAAATACGTGTAACTAAGTTTGGATGACCACGCTTACACAAGATTATCGTAGAAATTAAGCGACACTAGATTTGTGAATTTAAGTATTTGCACGAAAACAGTGCAAAAGGCATAGCGGAATAAGCAGGTGAAATCTGCCCCCGCACTAATCGAGCTCAAATTGATATCATTAGTTGGCACCTTTGAGATGTAAAACTTCCCCCAAAATTAGCTATAAAATTGCATTTTTTTAGAGTTATGGAGGGGGAAAGAAAAATTAAAAAAGTGGTTTTTTTTCGAAAATGGACCGATTTTAATGAAAGAAATATATGTTATAAACATCGTTTAGGCAAGTTTAAGAAAATTTTAAGTAATTTTTGATAAAAAAAATTTGATAAAAAAATTTTTAAATTTTTTATGAATTTTTTGGGGGGCGATAGTTCTGAGATACCACTTTTATATTTTCACAAAAACATCTTTAGATTTTCTTCTTTAATACGTTTTTTTTTTTTTTCAAATCAATCGGAGTGGTGGAACATGGTTAAAAATAATAATTCACACCGCACCGCCGTGCCGCGCCGCGCCAGCTGGGCGACCGCGCCGCGGCGCACGGCAATTGTTGTCATGTTGAATTTACATACTAATTGCAGTGTTACAATTTTTAGTTGCCAAGAAAAATTATGATATAATAATATAAAATATAATAATACATATAATATTTTCAGGACGTCTGCAGTTAGCCTATAAAACTTATCGTTTCGGCAGTTTATCACAAGGAGATTGTAGTACGTTTTCCATATGTTCGGGGTGCTTTTAATGTGAGTCCCCTTGCCTCTCACATTATCTATTTATCATCATGGTGCTTTTTTAATGTGAGTCCCTTAGCTTCTCACATTATTTATCATTGGGGTGCTTTTTTAATGTGAGTCCCCTCACCTCTCACATTAGCTATCATCAGAGTGCTTTTTTAAAGTGAGTCCTTTCGCCAAAAAGATTAATGTGAGAGGCGAAGGGACTCACATTAAAAAAGAACCCTGATGATAAATAATGTGAGATGCAAAGGGACTCACTTTAAAAAAGCACCCCGATGATAGATAATGTGAGAGGCAAAGAAACTCACTTTAAAAAAGCACCCTGATGATAGATAATGTGAGAGGGGAAAGGACTCACTTTAAAAAAGCACTCTGATGATAGCTAATGTGAGAGGTGAGGGGACTCACATTAAAAAAGTACCTCGATGATAGATAATGTGAGAGGCGAGGGAGCTCACATTAAAAAAGCACCATGATGGTAAAGGGAGCGTCCCAGATGCGCACAGTAACAAACGGACACCACCAATCAAATTGCTGGGTTGGTTAAAGTTAGGTCGAATTTATAGAATTTGATTGGTGATGTCCGTTTGTTACTGTGCGCATCTGAGACTCACTCATGATAAATAGATAATGTGAGAGACAAAAAAAAAACTCACATTAAAAGCACCTCAAACATATAGAATTTAAAAACGTACTGCAATCTCCTCGTGATAAACTGCCAAAACGATAAGTTTTATAGGCTAATTGCAGACGTCCTGAAAATATTATATGTTATTATATTTTATATTATTATATCATAATTTTTCTTGGCAACTAAACATTACAACACTGCAACTAGTATGTAAGTTCAACATGACAACAATCGCCGTGCGCCGCGGCCCGGTCGCCCAGCCGGCGCGGCGCGGCACGGCGGCGCGGTGTGAATTATTATTTTTAACCATGTTCCACTACTCCGATTTGAAAAAAAAACGTGTTAAAGAAGAAAATCTAGAGATGTTTTTGTGAAAATATAAAAGTGATATCTCAGAACTATCACCCCCCAAAAAATTCATAAAAAATTCAAAAATTTTTTTATCGCGTATTTTTTAATCACAAAAATTACTTAAAATTTTCTTAAACTTACCTAAACGATGTTTACAACATATATTTTTTTCATTAAAATCGGTCCAACCATTAAAAAAAAAACACTCTATTTTTTTTTCTCCCTCCATAACTCCCCCAAAAATGCAATTTTGTAGCTAATTTTTGGGGAAGTTTTACATCTCAAAAGTGCCAACTAATGATATCAATTTGAGCTCAATTAGTGCGGGGCAGATTTCACCTGCTTATTCCGCTATGCTCTTTTTTCAATTTTTTTACTGAATTTGCTGTCCTGGAATTGGATGAATATTGTTTCTTAATATTGGTCCAATATTATTAAACCAACATTGAGTAAATAAAACCAACCTACTTTACAATATTGGACCAATATTGGAAAACAATTCATATTCAAAATATTTCCAATTCCCAATATTGCGCCAATATCGTGTGTTACTAGAAAACATCCAAAGAATCCCCATAAAAATTCTGGGCATTGTCTGTGTTATCTAAGATATTCAAATGTCAGAATCGTGCGAAAATTTGTATATTTAAATTTTTTAATATGTAAAAGTAAATTTTTTTTTAGATCGTTATTCCACACACTCCTGTTTTAAATTCTTAATATGCATAAAATTTTCTCATATTTTACGAAAAGTAAAATACAAAACAGATCTTTAAAAAACTTTGAAAAAAAATTTATGCAAATTAAGCACATTATAATATTTTTCTCTTTTTCCAAAAACTCTTTAGTTCCAAAATTAAGAAATAATTTACAAAGTTTTTTACATAAAAAGTTAGACATCATGTAAAAAGTCATTATATCAATTAAAAAAATATTTTAAAGCTTAGAAAGCATTAAAATAAAGAAAGCATTAAAATAAAGGCTCATTTTTCATAATCTCTTCTTTCCAAATTTTACCAATTTTTACTTATAATCTCTTTACGTTTCATTATACCTTCACTTAAGCCTTCGGCAAACGATACAATTTTTTATGCTAGGACGCATACGAGTCTTACGATTAGGTTACGATTGGTAATATAATCATTTGAGCTAATCAGGATACGTAATAAGATGTCTCGTATGTGATCTAGCATGAAAAATCGTTTCGTGTGCCGAAGACTTTACTTTCCCCCTCTTACTTTTTTTTTTAATTTGCACTTATATTATCAACCTATAATCACTTTGTATTACACGCAGACTATACAGCCACAAATGGTTGTATTCTATAAAATCTTAAGATTTCTATTAGATATTTAGATAAATATAAATACGTTAGAATTATGAATGTAGGTAAAATTTACTGTAACACGCAGCAATAAAATATTTAAATTTACCTATATCCAGATCCAATTACTTGTAGCTGATCTTCTGATATATTGGACGGCTGACTAATAGAATTTGAGAGGCTTGGACCTAAACTACCTAAACTACCACTCGATCGTTTGAATATTTGTGTAAACGATGATGTCAAACTTCTCCTTTTTGGCTCCCCTGTAAATATAATTAATATAGCAATTTGGATTTTACAACCACAGCAAACATGATGACGTACTTTTATGACCGCATCAAGTAACTCACAATGTATGTCTTTTTACTTGATTTTAATATCATTTTAATTACGTTCCATTATTACATCTATATACAATATTTATTTCAAATATGTTATATATATTGATGTAATTTATATAATATAAATCATATTATTACAGACGCACGCACGCACACGGCTTATTTGTTATATATATAATTATATATAAAAAGCACAGAACTTCACATGTATAAAAAAAAACAAATCTGACCAGACAACCTCTGTGGTACATTTTGGATAATGCTAATATCATCTGTAACTTTCAAAGGAGGATGTTAAAAAAGGTCGATTTTCCGACTACAAGAGAAACATAAAATTTAAGTTCCATGGATATCCATGAGCCGTATAAGAAGTGAAAATAACAGTCTTTTTTTCTGGAAACCTGTGGAAAGTGTCGAAAATCTGTCAAATTGATTGAAAATTGCGTCTATCCGGAGACAAGTCGAGTCTGTGACATGGACGAATTTTCAGTCAAACCAGCTTCTGGTTAAATACTTATCCAATAGTTTTTGAGATCGCTAATAATGTTTCACTATCGGGATCCAAAAATTCAAAATGGCAGATTTAATATGGCAGAATATCAAATATTGTCACAAATACCACACTAACAAGGGACCTCGCGAACCCGTAAATTCTGATTTTAATATGAAACTTGGCATAAATGTAGAGGAGGTAAATACACGAATTTCGAAATTTTTAGTTTTTGCCCAAAAATGGTTTGAAAGGGTAAAACCACCCTTTAAAGTTGAGACATTTTTGCGGTTTTTCGATATATCTCGTAAACTAAACAAAATATTAAAAAATGTTTCATACAAAAGTTTTACAGTATAAATACCTCCATTTAACTACGCTATTCATTTTTTGAAAAAGAAAAATTTTTTTTATAAAAAAATTTTTTTTTAAATAAATAGGATAGTTATATAAAGGTATTTATACTGTAAAACTTTCGTATGAAACATTTTTTTATATTTTGTTTAATTTACAAGATATATCAAAAAACCGCAAAAATCGTCTCAACTTTGAAGGGTGATTTCACCCCTTCAAACCGTTTTTGAGCACCAACTAAAAATTTCTAAATTCATGTATTCACCCCCTCTACATTTATGTCAAGTTTCATTAATATCTGAATTTTCGAGTTCGCGAGGTTCCCTTGTAAGCCAAACCCAGAAACACGAACGAGGACGTAAGGTTGTCCATTTTTTAACCTTTTTTGTAAAAAAATTTTTTCATTTTGTTTTATTTTTTGTTTTTATAATAATTATATGTTTTTATAATAATTATAAAACAAAAAAAAAAACAAAATGAAAAAATTTTTTAACAAAAAAAGTTAAAAATTGGAGACAACAACCACCACGTCCTCGTTCGTGTCTCTGGGTTCGGCTTAGGCCCGGTTCCACAATTCACGGTTAAATTAACTGGCCGATTATTCCATTGGAATTGCCCCATCGTATTTGTTAATTTTGCTTAACGACATTTACGATTGGTCAATTCCAATGGAATAATCGGCCAGTTAATTTAACCGTGAGTTGTGGAACCGGGCCTTAGTGTGGTATTCGTGATCTCAAAAACTATTGGATATTTAACCAGAAGCTGATTTGACTGAAAATTTTTCCATGCCACAGACTCGACTTGTCTCCAGATAGACGCAATTTTCAATCAATTTGACAGATTTTCAACACTTTCCACAAGTCTCCAGAAAAAAAGACTAATTTCCACTTCTTATACGGCTCATGGATATCCATGGAACTCAAATTTTAGGTTCCTTTTGTAGTAGTCGGAAAATCGACCTTTTTTACCCAAGTACTTAACAAAAAAAAATATTCTTTAGTAATTTGAAAAGCTCTCAAAGTGAACTATAAGAAAAGGCAATAAAAATGGGGAGCTTTATTAGACAAATTGAATAAAAAGATAATCTTCTCATAATACAACTATTCAAATTCAAATCAATAATACCATTTTATATTTTCTAGAGATACCATAACTTCAAAAAACAGGATTTTTATATAATTTCTCATATAATTTCTGAGAAATTCAAGTGCGTCGATTAAAATGTATTACCCTGTATGTTTGATCAAAAATATCTTTCAGACGAATTTAATAATGTCATCGATGACATATTAATGTTACTTTTATGTTTCATTAATGTTATATTTTAATTACAAGAAATTATTTACAAATAGACGTTATTATGTTTGCTGGGAATTTATACCATGTACGTGCAAAAATATTTTGTATCGATACATACATCTTTTAAATACTTCCAGTGTGCACAAAATTTTAAAAGATATAATTAATGTACCTATGAAGTTAAAAAGAAAGCAAAAAAGCGAAATGAGAGAGCCAAAAAAAAGAATTAATATTAATGTTTTTTAAGTATGACAGAGAAAAAGTTATATTTCTATTTTTTAGAATATGTCCATGAAATAAAAATACCTCTTGAGAATGATTCACTGGTTAAAGAATGCCGTTTAATAGATGAGGATTGAGCAGCAGCTTCTATTACATTTTTTCTCGCATTTACCAATTTATTTTCTCGACTAATCAAAAATAATCTTGCTTGTTCGACCAAGAAATCTACGTTGTTATGCTTTGATAGAAATTGGTCAATTTTGTGCTTCAATGATGCAAGCACCTGCAATATAATTTTATAATTTTTATCTTTTATATAAAAGTATAATAAAATATTAATTTTATATAGTATATAACGATCAATAATCTTTTCTTACTTAAAGTTAGTTGTTTTTATGTGCATATGTGATTCTTATAAAATATGTTAGACTTAAAAATGTCTTTGTTACATATGCGTGGAAAGTACGTTACGCATTCATTTTTCAGTCGAAAATCGCCATTTTATTTATTTCATGGTTTTTGTGTCAATGACCAGTGCAGTTATATATTTCCGCACTATTTTTCCGCTCTTATTTCATTTTACGCATTTTTCCATTCTGTATTACACTCGCATGCGCGCCATCGCGTGGTACACATATGGTAATATACGAAGTCTCGCAAAATTACTGGCGCTTTATCATTTTTCGCAAACTTAGCCTTAGCTAATGTCAATTCATTTTCTCAAAAAGAGTGAGGGGGGGGCGAAGAGATCGATGGGGAGGAGGACGTA